>NW_012115389.1:1205932-1274317 GCF_000951035.1 Colobus angolensis palliatus
ATATGTAAAAGAATGAAACTAGACCCCTATCGCTTGCCATATACAAAAATCAAATCAAAATGGATTAAAGACTTAAATCTAAGACATCAGACTATGAAACTGAGGCTATGAAATTCAGACTAAGAAGACATACAAATGGCAAAAAGGCATGTGAAAAGGTGCCCAACACTGATTATCAGAGAAATGCAAATCAAAACTACAATGAGATATTAGCTTGCCCCAGTTAAAATGGCTTATATCCAAAAGAAAGGCAAAATGCTGGCAAGGATGTGGAGAAGAGGGAACCCTTGTACACTGTTGGTGAGAATGTAAATGCGTACAAACACTATGGAGAACAGTTTTGAGGTTCCTGAAAAAACAAAAGCTTCAGCTACCATATGATCCACTAATCCCACTGCTGAGTATATACCCAAAAGAAAGGAAGTCAATATATCGAAAAGATATCTGCACTCCTATGTTTGTTGCCGCACTGTTCACAATAGCTAAGTATTGGAAGCAACCTCAGTGTCCATCAACAGATGAATGGATAAAGAAAATGTGGTACATATAGACAATGGAGTACTATTCACCCATAAAAAGAATGAGATCCTGTCATTTTCTATGACATGAATGGAACTGGAGATTATTATGTTAAAGAGAAATAACTCAGGCACAGAAAGACAAACATCACATGTTCTCACTTATTTGTGGGATCTAAAAATCAAGCTAATTGAACTCATGGACATAGAAAGTAAAAGGGTAGTTACCAGAAGTTGGGAAGGGTAGTGGGGGGCTGGAGAGCAGGTGGGGATGGATAACGGGTGCAAAAAAAATTTTTTTGATGAATAAGACCTACTATTTGATAGCATAATAGGGTGACTACAGTCAATAATAACTTAATTGTACATTTTAAAATAACTTAAAAGGATGTAATCAGATTGTAACTCAAAGCTTAAAAGCTTGAGGGAATGGACACTCCGTTTTCCATGATGTGCTTACTTTGCATTTCATGCCTGTATAAACAATTCAGATACCCCATAAATCTATATACCAACTGTGTACCCACAAAAATTTAAGAAAATAAAAATAAATTAGAAGAAAAAAAACAACAAAATTTAAAAGAAACAAGCTAGAGACGTGACGTCTAAAAATTAAGAGAAAGAGGAACTTGCAAGAATACATGGAATTTGAAAAAAATGAGTCATGAAAGTTGTATAAAGATAGATAAATTGTATAAATTTAAAAGGGTGAAAGTAATGAGTTAGCAAACATTAAGTAATAAAAAGGGAAAAGGCAATTTGTAATGATCAATATTAAGAATCAATCTGATTGGATTGAAGGATACAAAGTATTGTTTCTGGGTGTGTCTCTGAGGCTGTTGCAGAGGAGATTAACATTTGAGTCAGTGGAATGGGAGAGGAAGACCCACCCTCAATGTGGGTGGGCGCCATCCAATCAGCTACCTGTACAGTTAGAAAAAGCAGGAAGAAGAAGGTGGAAGAAGTTGACTTGCTGAGTCTTCTGGTTTTCATCTTTCTCCCCTGCTGGATGCTTCCAGCCCTTGAACATTAGACTCCAGGTTCTTCAACCTTTGGACTCCTGGACTTAACACGAGTGATTTGTCGGGGGCTCTCAGGCCTTCAGCCACAGACTGAAGGCTGCACTGTCGGCTTCCCTACTTTTGAGACTTTAGGACTTGGACTGAGCCACTACTGATTTTCTTGCTCCTCAGCTTGCAGATGGTCTACCATGGGATTTCACTTTGTATAGTCAATGCTCCTTAATAAACTCACTTTCATATATACATGTATCCTATTAGTTCTGTCCTTCTAGAGAACCCTAATACACAATTTGAAAGATTACCTTACATGTTTAGTTTCACTATTGGGGACGAAAATTTCCACTTTCGTGCTATTTACAAAAGAGAATATTATGAATAAAAATAAACAAAAAGAAGAACTATACAATGCATATTAAATTAGTTTTTATAAACTGACTCCACTTTTAAGAAAAATAAGATTTAAACAAAAACAAAAACATGTGTTCTAAACACTGCTCCAAGTGGGCAAACTTCTTCCCCAAATATTAAAATGAAAAAATAAAGAAGGCCACTTTAGAACAAAGCTGTAAAAGTATTAAGAAGAAGACATACACATGGCTAGATTTGAGATTTTGATGGAACTTCTGCAGAATGAAGTGGGGATCATAAGAAAGAGAGTAGGTCGGGCGCAGTGGCTCATGCCTGTAATTCTAACACTGTGGGAGGCCGAGGCAGGCGGATCACCTGAGGTCAGGGGTTCTGGACCAGCGTGACCAACATGGTGAAACCCCGTCTCTACTAAAAACACAAAAATTAGCCGGGCGTGGTGGCAGACGCTTGTAATCCCAGCTACTCGGGAGGCTGAGGCAGGAGAATCACTTGAACCCATGAAGCAGAGGTTGCAGTGAGCCGACGTTGAACCATTGCACAGAGTGCAACTCTGTCTCAAAAAAAAAAAAAAAAGTAAGAGTAGAGAAAACCATAGCCCAGGAATTGCGTGGGAGAGGGCAGCTGGAGCAGAAGTGCAGTTGGATGATTTTCCTAGATTCTACATTGGTGAGCAAAGGACTGTCTCAAGAAGAATGTCACCTACTTCATTCTCCTCTCCCACTTTGTGCAGAGATAAAATTGTAGTATCACAATCAACCAGAGGAGGGCCAGATCTCCTGCTTAGGATTAGATGCCCAAGAGTGAAACTCTTCTTCCTTCATAATTTTATAAGAGAAGAGGAAGTCTGACTGCTTCCTGTTTCATGCCCTAATTTAAGTTAGCAATCTGTACTCTGTCCAGTGCATAAATCTCAGAGAGAAGGAAAAGACCTGTCAATATGACCAGCAAGAGAAAATCTTTCTCCATAGCTGTCCATAAAAATCAGACTAGTCTTTTATGCATAACCATGACTGATTGACCAAGGATCACTACGTATTTAATCAATTCAGATTTAAAATGACCCAGATATGGTTTACAGACTATTTTTCATTACCTCATTAAGGTATACATTACACAGAGCAAAAATCACCTTTCTTAACGCAAAGTTCTGTGAATTGTGAAAGATACACACAGTTACATAACCACCATCTCAAGATGTGGAAGGATTATATTATTCCCCAAAACTCGCCTGTGTAATTTTGTAGTTAACCTTTCCCTCGACCCTCAAATCCTGGTAACCACTAATTTTCTTTATTTTCATATAGTTTTGCGCTTGCCAAAATGGCATATAAATAGGATCATAGGGTATGTAGTCCTTTGAGTCTGGCTATTTAATTTAGCCTAATACATTTTGACGTTCAACTACATTGTGTGTATCAATTACTCATTCTTTTCTTTTTTTTTTTTTTGACACAGAGTCTCACTCTGTCACCCAGGCTTGAGTACAATCACCCCATTTCCATTCACTGCAACCCCTGCCTCCCAGGTTCAAGCCATTCTCCTGCCTCACCCTCCTGAGTAGGGGGGATTACAGGCGTGCACCACCATGCCTCACTAATTTTTGTATTTTTAGTAGAGACAGAGTTTCACCATGTTGGCCAGGCTGGCCTCGAGCTCCTGACCTCAGGTGATCCACCCTCCTCGGCCTCCCAAAGTGCTGGGATTACAGGTGCGAGCCATCACGCGTCACCTATTCATTCTTTTATTGTTTCTGTTATTATTCTATTTTATAAGTACCACAATTTATTTACTCATTCTCTAGTTGAGGGATATTTGGGTTATTTTTAAATTTCTGACAATTATGAAAAAAACCACAATAAACATTTACACCCAGGTTTTTGAGGGAAGGACATTTTTTGTTTTGGGGTTTTTTTGTTGTTAGTTTGGTTTGCTTCTCTTGAAAAACACCTAGGAGTAGAACAGTTGGATCATACTGTGTGTATATAACTAAGTAGCTGACAAATGTGTTTCCAAAGTAATTGTACCATTTTCTCACCTCACCAGTTATGTATGAGAGTTGCAGGAGCCCCATCTTCAACATCTAACACCAGGTATTAACAGCCTTTTTAATTAAATCATTCTAGTGGATGTGCAGCCATACCTTATTGTGATTTTCATTTTCATTTCCCTAAAGACTAGTGATGCTGAGCATGTTTTTATGTGCTTAATTACCTACCATCTGCATTTCTTACTTGGTGAAGAGTTTTTACAAATCTTTTGTTTATTTTTCTAGGTTGTCTCTCTTGCTAGGTTATAGCATGGCTTTATGCATTCTAGGTAAAAATAATTTTTAGATATATGTTTTCCAAATACTTTCTCATTGGTTTGGCTTGTCCTTTAATTTTCTTAACAGTGTTCTTGGAGAAACATAAGTGTGTAACTTTAATGAAATCCAATTCTTTTTTTTTTTAATGATTCTTTTGCGTTTATGGTTTTTTGTTTGTTTGTTTGTTGTCGTTTTAAAGACATCTTACCAAGCCCCAGGTCAAAATATTTTTTCCCGATGTTTTCTCCTAGAAGTTTGAGAGTTGTAGCTCTTCCATTTAGGTCATGATACATCTCACATAATTTTTACATGTGACATGAGATAAGCATTGAAGTTTCTGTTTTTGTTTTTGTTGTTTTGCATAAGGGTACCCAATAGTTTCAGCAATAGTCGTTGAGAAGATTGTATTATTTTCCCTTTGACTTATGACTTTACCATAATGCTTGTGTCAAGCTTTAATTGACTATGTATTTATGGGTCTATTTCAGAATTATCTTTTCTGTTCTTTGGTTAATTGTCTGTCTTGACACCAATTCCACAATCTTGACTACTGAAGATTTACAATAAGCCCTAAAATTAGACACTGTGAGTTCTTTCATTTAGTTCATTTTCAAAGATGTTTTGGCTGTTGTAAAACCTTTGCATTGCCATGTACATCTTGGAAAGAGTGTGTAAATGCCTACAGAAAAATGCACTGAGATTTTGGTTAGAATTACATTCAATTAACAGGTGATTTTGAAAAGATTGATATTTCACAATCTTGAGCCTTTTGATTTGCAAACACAGTATATCTGGTAATTTATTTATCTCAACATTGTTATGTAGTTTTAAGTGTATTGGTCTTATAGATATTTTTCCAAACATTTTCTTGGGCATGTCATAGTTTTGATACTCTTTTGAGTGGTATTTATATATTCTCATTTCTGACTATTGTCAGCGTGACTGAACTTGTTTCATTTGCTTCATTTATTTCTTCTATTGTTTAGTATATTTGGTTTGTTATATTTAATTTGGGCTTCTGATAAGCAGTATGTACTCTGGGACCTTAGTTTTCTAAATCCAATCTCTCTGTGTCTTTAAACTGTAATGTTTAGAGTATTTGCCTTTAATAAGTTTATTAACTTGGTAGAATTTGCCATTAGTTTTCTACTTGCTTCATCTAATATTTTTTCCTCTTTTTTATTTATTTTTGCTTTATTTTACTGAGTAATTTTTAGAAATGCATTGTATGTTCTTTATTGCCCAGCTAACACATTTTAGTGTGCATTTGAAACGGATGATTTAGGCTTGATAGCACGTATTTCCAATGTATCGTAGTCTTTGTCAAGTGATTTTTATACTCCTTCCTGCATGGTATGAGAACCTTAAAACCATACAACTTCATTTCTTGCCTGCTCCACTTCTTGCTCCAGCCTAAGCTTTATTGTAAATATATTTTACCTTTTTATGTGTTACAAATGTTGTCCTTATTTTTGCTTTAAACAGTCAGTTGTTTTCACATAGAATTAAATAATACAAGAAAAATATGTGTTATATTTACTGACGTAATTACTATTTTTGGTGTTCTGCATACCTTTGCAAATGTCCAGATTTCCTATATTAGACTGAATGTACCTCAGAGCTTACTAATGCTATATTCAGGTTTTCAGTTTTTCTCTCAATTCTTAATTGTGTAAGGTTTCTATTGCTGTGTCTTTGAGTACACTAACTACTTTCTTTTCCTTTTTTACAATGTGAAATCTATTGTTAATCATTTCCAGGGAATTTTATATCACAAGCTTTGTAATTATCATCTCTAGAAATTTAGCTTTTTTTTCTTATATTCTCCATATCTCTACCTAAGATACCTCTGTAGAGTTTTTCCTCCAGCTTCCTTTTTTAAATAACAAAACCTATTGAAATACACTTTACATACTATAAAATAACTCTTTTAAAGTATACAACTCAGTGGTTTTTTGTTATATTGACAGAATCGTGCACTCATTGGCATCATCTAGTTTTGGAACATTTTTATTAGCTAATAATCCCTCAAAACATGGCAAAACTATTAGTAGTCCTTCTGTTCCAGCCTTTGACAAACATTCATCTATTTCCTGTCTTTATGGATTCACCTATTCAATTATATTTCATATAAATGGAATCGTATAATATATGGTATTTTGTAACTGGCTTCTTTCATTAAGCGTAATGTTTTCAAGATTCATTTACGTTAAACCATGTATCAGTACCTCACTTTTATTTCTGAATAATATTCCATTGTGTGGATCTATCACATTCTGTTTATCCATTCATAAGTTGAAGAACATTGGGTTATTCCCACTTTTTGGCTTTTATGAAAAATGCTTCTATCCACATTGGTGTGCAAGTATTTGGTAGACAATTCTAGTGAGCTTATTAACTCTATATTTTCTATTTTCAGGAACTGTACAAGTGTTTTACAATGTGGCAGCACCATTTTACAATCCTACCAATGACGCAAAAGAGTTTTAATTTCTCCACATTTTCTTCAACATTATTATTCCCAGTCCTTTAGATTTTAGTTATCCTTGTGTGTACAAATTGAAATTTTACTGTGGATTTGACTTGCATTTCCATAAAGACTAATGACCCTGAGCATACTTCTATGTTGTTAATTATTATCTGCTTATCTTTTTTGCTGAAATATCTATTCAAGTATTTTACTATTTTTTTTAAGAAATGAAGTTGTCTTTCAATTTTAAGTTGTAAGAAGTTTTTATATATTCTAGATAAAAGTATCTCATCAGATACATAATTTGCAAAAGTTTTCTCTCATTCTTTGGTTTGTATTTATATGTTCCTGACAGTATCTTTTGAAGTACACACATTTTTAATTCTGATGATGTTCAATTAATTTATCTTCTCTTGTGTGTGTTTTGTTTTTGGTGTCATATCTTAAGAACACAGTGCCTAATGCAAGGTAACAAAGATTTCACCTATGTTTTCTTCTGAAACCTTTGTAGGTTTTTTCCTTATATTTATGTCTATAATACATTTTGAGTTATTTTTATTATGGTTTGAGGTAGGGTTCTAAATTCATTCCATTGCATGTTGATATACAGTTGTATGAGCACCATTTGTTAGAAACTCTACTATTTTCCCATTGAATTGACTTGTTACTCTTGTTGAAGATCAATTTACCGTAAGTATAGGGGTGTATATCTGAACCCTCGACTCTATTTCATAGAGCTATGTGCTAGACTATGGAGTGTCACATTGTCTTAAGTACTATATTCCATATTATAGCAAATAATATATAATGCTGTATATTTGAATATAGCGTTATAAATTATATACTATATATTACGTATTTTATATACTATATATCTATATACAATAATACAGTATATAAATACTATATTCACATAGGAATTTAGATTTGTAGTAAGTTGTAAAATTGTGAAGGTGAGTCCTATTTTCTTTTTTTTTCAAGATTCTTTGACTATTCTGGTTCCCAAGTACAGTTTTTTGGTAAATTTTTGGCTAAATTTGTAAATACCTGCAAAAAAATTATTAGGTAGAAATTTGTATGAGTATGTACAGCAGTGTGGGAAGTATTGCTATCATAACAATATTAATTCCATGAACAGATCCATGAACATGAATGTATTTTCATTTATTTCAATCATCTTAATTTCAATCAACAATATTTTGCACTGTACAAGTCTTGCACTCCTTTTAAAAAATTATTCTTAAGTATTTTATTATTTGAATGCTTTTAAAATACAATTTATAAAAAAATTTTCCTTAATTTTAATGTTATTTTCAGATTGTTTATTGCTCGTGTATAGAAATACAATCGATTTTTGTCCATTTTGTTTATAATATTGTCTTCTACTACATTGTTTTTTTTTTTTTTTTGAGATGGAGTTTTGCTCTTGTCCCCCAGGCTAAAGTACAATGGCATGGTCTCCTTTCACTGCAACCTCCGCCTCCCGGGCTCAAACGATTCTCCTGCCTCAGCCTCTCGAGTAGCTGGGATTACAGGCGTGCACCACCACACCTGGCTAATTTTTTTGTACTTTTAGTAGAGACCGGGTTTTGCCATGCTGGCCAGGCTGGTCTCGAACTCCTGGCCTCAAATGATCCACATGCCACGGCATCCCAAAGTGCTGGGATTACAAGTGTGAGCCACTGCACCCAGCCCTCTACAAAATTTCGTATCCAAGGAGGGTCTTGGGCATTGGTAGATTTTGTGCCTGTCTGCTAGTGCAAGCTGACTCCTACCTTTGTGTTTATTCAAAGCCATTCAATAATATTAAGTTTCCATTAAGTTTCCTTTTCTTTCCTAAAATTTTCTCTTAATTGGTGGGGGCTTGTGGAAAAGAGTTGGTAAGTGAGTGAAGAGTTCTCTTGTTTTATGGATTGAAGATTGTTCTCACAAAAAGATGTTGAAGCCCTCATCCACAGCTATCTGATAGTGGGACCTTATTGGAAATAAGGTTTTTGTAAATAAAATTAGTTAGATTAAGATGAGTTTCCACCAGGGTAAGATGGATTGCTAGCTCTCCGTGGCTGGCGTTTCTATACTAAGATGGGCATGTGAAGTTACAGAGACATACGTAGAACATAATATGTGAGGTTCCTTCTGGGGATACAAAGTGGTTTGTATCTACCAGGTCTCCCCTGATACCACAGAATGGGACTCATTAACACCCAGTGGAGATAAAAGTCCTGGCTCCCCACCTGGCCTTCTCTGATGTCACTCCTGCGGGTCCTCTGGAGCCTCCTTACATCCTGTCCTGAGTATAAGTATAGGCTTTTGCTGGTGAAGATAGCTCTGGAACCAGTATTTTCTGTGTTATTCAGCTGGAGCATTGCGACTATTGTCAAAAACTATTTTTTCTAGGCTGCCTTTTCCTAATTCTTTTGTTAGAGAGAATATACTTTTATTGAGACTTTTTAAAATCTGTGCCCATTGGTGTTACTGAGTTGCTGGCTTTTTTATCTCAAGTCTGGGTTACGTGGAAAGAAAACCTCAGTCTCACCACCACACTTCTTGTGCCTCAAGATTCCTAGCTGGCCTACTTTATTTTCTTCATTATTCAGAGACATTTCATGTTTATTTCATATAAGAATAGAATTCATAGAATTTTATATATTTCATTCTCCAGGGTGTAGTTGTATTTGGCAAGAAGACAGGGAAAAGTACATTTGCATCATCTTCCCAGAAGCAGAAGTTTCTCTAGACACTGATATTTTTCATTCTTAGGTGTACCACTTCCTTGCCTTATAATGAAAGGCAATATATACATATGCATGTAGTGTTTTTTTAATGATTTACATGTGGGATTAATAGAAAAGGGTCCTGATTTTTATAATTATAAAAATTATAATACTGCATCCCTTTTCCCACAATACTAAAATTTTAATGCAAATACAAAAGTCACCTAGTTTAGAAAGTAATGATGATTTAGTAAAGCACACCGAATAAATTTTTCCCAGAAATTAATAGAAACTTATTCTTTATAATCTGAGACCATTGCTACTGACATATTAGAGTTTTAGAATAAAGTTGCAAAGGCTAAGCTCTTTGTAGTTACTTGATAATTTTCATTTGTGCAATGAAGTTGAGAGACCTCAGAGGAGAGAGAAATAAACGCTTTCAATTTTATTTCAAAGAAATGTATCTTGACCTAATTTTATGTAGATTACAGGATATTTTGTACAATGTGCCCCCAGCAGGAGAGCTAGTTTAAACCCTTCTTTTTCTGAACCATATTGTCGTTACCCTATTTGTCAGAAACAACTCCACATTGTGGTTTTTCTGAAAAATTGTAGAATGTTAGAACACACAATTGGCTTCTTTCTTTAGATGACCCCCAAGTGTTAAAATGCATGTATTTGCAGTGGAAGAGAGCTAGATCTTGGGCTCTTTGTAAATATAATAGAAAAAAAATCCTAATGATATACGGGTAAACATTCTAAAGCACTTTCTCGAACTTGAGTAATGTAAATAAGAATTTTAGTAAAAATATTGTTTTTCTGGTTTTAATGATAAAATTGAAGTTATTATCAGAATGCTATTTAAGTGTACACCTCCATAAAGTGCATTCATATTGTAGAAAGTTCTTAAATTTAAAGCACTTCTACAACTCTGACTCCAAAATATATTTATGAATTGCACAAAAACAAGTATTTTTAAGCAATAATGGTAAAATTGACATTGATGCAATATGATGTGTGTTCTCATTTTGCTGAAACCAATTAACCTATTTGGGGCCAACATAGTGTCATTTTTTTGTTTTACTAATGCTTTTTGATTTTGAGCAAATGGAATGTAATTTGATGCACAGATGCTGTCATTCTCCTTGTGTTCTTTCTAATGGTACACTCATTATAAACTGAGAATTCATTTTTTTGATTAGCCTCTTAATTTAACAAATCTTAAAAAAGAACATTCCTTTAAAGAAATATTCTTCCACTATATAGTAAAAAAATTCCCAGTAACTTAACTTGTAGAAATTGAAATACACCAAATCAGTACATACATGTGCACTGACAGTATGAATATTTTACTGACACCTGCTATGTAGATATTTATATATGTTTTCCTAAGCGTGTATATTTGAAATGACTCACCATACCCCACAGAGTGTAGTCACATAAGGCTTTTATTGAAAGGCAAAAAATTGGTACAGCAGGTGGAGAATTCAGGCAAGCATCGATAATCCAAGAGACACCTCACAGCACACGGTCCCCATGGGCCCAGTGACACGTATGGGCTGTATTCAGTCTCTGGCTTTAACTACAAAGTTCTGTGGGAGGAATCTGCTTCAGGGAGCTCAAAGAAGCTGCCAGAGTGGGGGTCCTTATAAATCTGCTTGGTCATGTGATTGAGCTAGGCTTGTCAAAGTTGTTAGGTCAGATGCAAGGCTTAAGAAAAGACCTAACCCTGAAGTCACCAGGATAACTGGACTTTAGTGAGCACATTGTAGATTCCGTTGTCCTTATCTTGACCAAGAGTCAAAAGCCAGACACCTCGGCATCCCCCAACTAGAGACAAAGCTGTTCTAGTCCAGCTGCAGATAAACTCTATCTTCACCATGCTTTTGAATTAAACATTGTCATATTTCCTTTTTGTGAGGAAGTAACGTATCACTTTTGTGTTCATCACATGTCCATCAGTGTTCCCAGTATCATGATAAATGGCAAACACAATAAAAACAATGAAATTTTGAGTACTATTTAGTTAAATGGTCATCATCCAAATATCCTCTCCTTTGAAAAGGTATTTTTTAATTAGACTTAAGTAAATAAATAAGTTGACCATATGAAATAAGATGTATTTATCTTTATTTCCCCCTTATCCCTCTGCTTATTATTTTCTATGTATATGTATAATAGTTGTACAAAGAAGATTTGACAAAATTCTACACTCCATAATTATTTTTTTAAAACCGTTGGCACAGTAAGACTAGATGGCAACTTTCCCTTCTGAAAAAAAATCCTTTAAAATCTTAATATCATACAGTGCTAAAGTTTAAAACACTGTCTAAGTTTAGAAGAAATGCAAGTATTTCTACTCATATCAATTCTAATCAAAGTAAATATTTCAAGGCAAATATTTCTATAAATTCTCATAAAACTATGAAGCTTCTAGAAGAAAATATAGAAGAATATCTCAGAAACCTTCAAGTAGGCAAAGATTTCTTAGCAAAGATGAAAAAATATTAAAGTAAAAATTGATTTATTATAACTCATCAAGAAAATTATGTTCATCAAAATACATTGCTAAGAAAATAATTGACCAAGACATTGAATGTGGAAAACATTCATAAAATACATATCTAGCAAAGGACTTAAATATATATATTTATATATAGAGAGAGAAATAACTGAAAGTAATAGAAATGGTCATTAACATTAGAATCAAAATTTTAATAGTTATTAAATGTTACTCGACAATAAAAAAGATGAAATAATAACTTAATGAACAATAGGAGAGAACCTCAAAACTCAAACTGTTTTAAAAAATCTTTAAGGAAATCTGTTTGGATTTTTATCTAAATTATATTCTAGATCAATTCGGGAATTGACATCATTATATTATTTTGTATTCTTATCTAAGAAAATTGGTTACAAATCTACTTTCTGTCTTATTTGATAACTTTTTATGAGGTTCTAAACTTTCTTCATAAAGAACTTTCAGTTTTAAAGATTTATTTATAGGCACTTCATATTTCATTGCTATGCAATAGTATTTTTATTACAACTTGAATTCATTGTTGGTGATTACAAAGTAGTTGACTTTTTAAAACAGGTTTGCATTTAGCATCCTTTTTAAATTGATTTATTAATTTTAATACATTTTAGGTTGTCTATGTGGACAACCACATCATCTTCAAATTCTAAATGTTTTATTTATTCCCAATTCTTAAAGTTTTTATTTGTTTTATTTTTACCTCACATCATGCACCACAGGACAATACAGAAATACAGTAGTGGTGGTGGATATTTTCATTCATGACACTGAAGGAAACATGATATATTTCATAATTATAGCAATAAGGGTAAGAGCATTTTTGTCTTATTTCATTTTTGGTTTACAAATGCCTTTTGTCCGCTTGGAAACATTTTCTCAAAGTTTAGTTTTCATCCTAAATGAATGATACGTTTTGTTCAAACAATGTTTTCTTCATATATGAGATAATTGTATTATTTTCCCTCTTTAACTTATTAATGTCATGAATTACATTTAATATATTTGATATGTAAGCTAAACATAGATTATACATCATATCAAAATTAGTAATGGTATATTTTATTTTGTGCATTATTAAACCTGTGCTAATATTTTATTTAAATGTTTTTTCACCTTTGTTATGATTTCATATTGTACTCATCTTATTTGTGGGTCAAAGCTATACTAGTCTTATAAAATGAGTCAGGCCGCCATCCTGGCTAACACAGTGAAACCCCATCTCTACTAAAAATATACAAAATTAGCTGGGCCTGGTGGCACACGCCTGTAGTCTCAGCTACTCAGGAGGCTGAGGCAGGAGAATGGTGTGAACCCAGGAGGTGGAGCTTGCAATGAGCTGAGATCATGCCACTGCACTCCATCCTAGGCGACAGAGTGAGACTCTGTCTCAATAAATAAATAAATAAATAAATAAATAAATAAATAAATAAATAAATAAATAAACCATCTGCACTGTTTTCCTATTTTGAAAGATTTTGTGTATTACTGGAATTTTTCGTTCCTTGAATGGTTGGGAGAACTGCCTCTAAAGCTTCTTAGGCTTTGTGTTTTCTCTATAAAAATGTTTGAAAAATGATCCAATTCCTTTGATAGTTATAGAATAATTCAGATTCCCTATTTTTTCTTGATTTTGTTCAGGTAAAGTACGTATTACTAGAACAACATCGGCATTTCAGATGTTAATGCTTGCTGGTACAACTTTCTCTAGGCTTTCACTTTCAATTGCGGGGTTGCTTATCTTTCAGTTGAGTCCACAGCAAATAGAATATGGGAAAATTCTGTCTTTCTAAACAAAATAATGATTTCTATTTTTTAACTTGAGAATTTATTTAGTTTTTATGAATAGTAATTATTTTTAGATTTATTTGTATTATCTATTTTAGTGCTTTCCATTTTTTAATCACATTTTAGCCCCTAATTTCTTGCTTTTTTTGGATTAATGTTTTTTCCTTCTTGTACCGAGATAAATATTTTTATAATTTTTCATTGTATACTCTCCTCCTTCTTTTAGTATTTACTCAACATTCAAGCATGCATAGATAAACTAAAGTTAATCGATATATGCACCCCTTTTTCAAAGGATATAAGTTTTGGGTTTTCTATGTAGATAAAGACATCATGTTCAAATTGCATGTGTTTTATTTACTCCCCGTTCTTAAACTTAAACTCTGATTCACCTCTTTTCAGCTTGTGTATTCTTCTCTTCCAGTTTCTCCTGAATATTATTCATTATTATGCTTGTATTATACAACACAATGTAAATGATTGCTTGGATTCACTCACAAATTTACCTTTATTTTACTCACCATTTCTTTCTGCGGTTTGTACATTCAAGCTAGGAAATTTCCCTACTGACAGAAAAATCCCTTTACGAGATTTCTGTTGGTGGTGATTTTTCTAAGATTTTATTTACCTGAAAATGCCATGTTAATTCTGAAAAAATAATAATAATAAATTCTAGGTTGAGTGTTATATTCTCTCAATATATAAAACATACTGGATTGCCACTTTCTGGTGTTCATTATTAGTGCTCTAGGCTTTCGCTAGGTTGATTCCATATCTCTGCTATAGTGAACAGTGCTGCAATTAACATTCTGCGTGCGTTATTTTGATAGAATAATTTCTTTTCTTTTTTTACTTTTTATTTTTCATTTATTTATTTATTTATTTATTTATTTATTTATTTATTTATTTATTTATTTTTGAGACAGAGTCTCACACTGTTGCCCAGGCTGGCAATGCAGTGGAGCCATCTTGGCTCATTGCAACCTATGCCTCCTGGATTCTCCTGTCTCAGCCTCCTGAGTAGCTGGGATTACAGGTGCATGCCACCATGCTCGGCTAATGTTTGTATTTTTAGTAGAGACGGGATATCACCATGTTGATCAGGCTGGTCTCCAAGTCCTGACCCTGCAATCTGCCTGCCTCAGCCTCCCAAAGTGCTGGGATTACAGGTGTGAGCCACCGTGCCTGGCTTATTTTCTTTTGGGTACATACCCAGTAATGGTATTGCTCGGTGGAATGATAGTTCTCTTTTTAAGTTCCTTGAGAAATCTCAAAACTGCTTTATACAGTGACTAAACTAATTTACATTCCCACCAACAATGTATAAGTGTTTCCCTTTTTCTATAGCCTCACCAGCATCTCTAATTATTTGACTTTTTAATAGTAGCCATTCTGACTGGTGTGAGATGGTATGTCATTGTGGTTTTGATTTCTATTTATCTGATACTTCGTGATGCTGAACATTGTATCATATATTTGTTGGCTGCTTGTATGTCTTCTTTTGAGAATTGTTTGTTGATGTCTTTTGCACATTTTTTAATGGGGTTGATTTTGCCTGTTGATTTAAGTTTCCTATAGATTCTGGATATTAGATGTTTGTCAAATGCACAGTTTGTGAATATTTTCTCTGATTCCATAAGTTTCTGTTTATTCTGTTGATAGTTTATTCTGCTAGGCAGAAGCTCTTTAGTTTAAATAAGTCCTATTTGTCTATTTTTTTATTATTGTTGCCATTGCTTTTCATGACTTAGTCAAAAACTCCTTGCCAAGGCTGATGTCAAGAAGGATATTTTCCAGGTTTTCTTCTATGGTTTTTATAGTATGAGGTATTACATTTAAATCTTTAATCCATCCTGAGTTAATATTTGTATATGCTGAAAGGTAGGGTTCCAGTTTTAGATACTTCTGCGTATGTCTAGCCAGCTATCCCAGCACCATTTATTGAATAGGAAGTCCTTTTCCCATTGCTTGTTTTCATCAGCTTTGTCAAAGATCAGATGGATATAGGTGTGTGCTTTATTTCTGGGTTCTCTGTTTTGTTTCATTGATCTATGTGCCTGATTTTGTACCATTACCATGCTATTTTGGTTACGGTAGCCTTATGGTATAGTTTGAAGTCAGGTACTGTGATACCTCTGACTTTGTTCTTTTTGCTTAGGTTTGTTTTGGCTATTTTGGCTTTTTGTTGTTGTTGTTCTATATGAATTTTAGAATAGTTTTTTCCTGATTCTGCGAAGAATAACTATGGTCATGATAGGAATAATGTTGAATCTTTACAATGTTTTGGGCAGTATGGCCATTTTAATGATACTGAATCTTCCAATCCATGAGTATGGAATGTTTTTCCACTTATTTGTGTTATCTCTGAGTTCTTTCAGCAGTATTTCATAGTTCCCCTTGTAGAGATCTTTTACCTTTTTAGTTAAGTATGTTTCTAGGCATTCAAATTTCGTGTGACTCTTGTAAATGGGATTGTGTTCCTAATTTGACTCTCAGCCTAAGCATTATTGGTATAAGAAATGCTGCTGATTTTGTACCTAGAAACTTTACTAAAGCTGTTAGTTCTGGGAGCCTTTTTGCAGACTCTTTAAAGTTTTCCAGGTATGGAATTATATCATCAGTGAAGAGAGATGGCTTGACTTCTCCTTTCCTAGTGCATATAAAAGTTACGTTTACATTCTACTACAGTGTATTGAGTATGCGATAGCATTACGATTTAAAAAGTACATACCTTAATTTTAAAATATCTTATTGCTAAGCAATACAAATAATCATCAGAGACTTCAATGAGTCATAATCTTCCTGTTGGTGGAGGGTCTTTGATTGTTGCTTACTGATCACAGTGGTGGTTGCTGAAGGCTGGGATAAGCTATAGCAATTTATCGAAAATAAGACAACAGCAAAGTTTACCACATAAATGGATTCTTTCTTTCATGAAAAACTTCTCTGTAGCATGTGATGTTGTTCAATAGTATTTTATTCACAGTAGAGTTTCTTTCAAAACTGGAGTCAATTCTTCCAAACCCTGTTATCACTGGATCAACTAAGTTTATGTAATATTCTAAATCCTTTGTGGTCATTTCACCGAAGTTCACAGTTTCTTCACCAGGAGTAAGTTTTATCTCAAGAAATCCTTTTTTCCTCATCCATAAAAAGCAACTCTTCATCCATTCAAGTTTGATCATGAGAGAGCAGCCAATCAGTCACATCTTCAGGCTTCACTTCTAATTCTAGTTTTCTTGCTATTTACAACACATCTTCAATTATTTCGTCCATTTAAGTTTTGAACCCTTCAAAGTCAACCATGAGGTTTGGAATCAATTTATTGAAACTCCTATGAATGGTGATATTTTGACTGCCTTCCATGAACCATGAATGTTTTTAATAGCATCTAGAATGGTGAATTCTTTCATCAGGTTTTCAATTTACTTTGCCCAGATCCATTATGAGAACCACTATCTATGGCAACTATAGCGTGACAAAATATATTTTATCAATAATAAGACTTGAAAGTTAAAATTACTCTTTGATTTACGAGCCACAGAATGGATGTTGTGTTACCAAGCACAAAACAACATTAATCTCCTTCTACATCTCCATCAGAGCTCTTGGGTGACTAGGCACATTGTCAGTGTACACTAATATTTTGAAAGGAATCCTTTTTTTCTCAGTTGTGGTTCTCAACAACGGACCTAAAATATCTAGTAAGTCACGCTGTGAACAGATGTGTTGTCATCCAGACTTTCTTGTTCAATTTATAAAGCACCGGCATAGTAGATTTAGGACAATTCTTCAAGGCTCCAGGATTTTCAAAATAGTAAACGAGCATTTGCTTCAAGTTAAAAGTCACCAACTGCATTAGTATGTAATCAAAAAGCCAGCCTATCCTATAAAGCTTTAAAATCAGGCACTGCCATTTTTTTTTCTGGCTATAGAAGTCATGAATGTCATCTTCTTCCAATAGAAAGTTATTTCATCTAGATGGAAAATCTATTGTTTAGTGTACCTTTGTCAATTATCTTACCTAGACCTGGATAACTTGTTGCAGCTTCTACACCATCACTTGCAACTTCACCTTGCACTTGTATGTTATAGAGAGAGCTTCTTTTATGAACCAACCTCTACCAGCTTCAAACTTTTATTCTGCAGCTTCCTCACCTCCTTCCGCCTCCATGGAATTGAAATGTGTTAGGGCCTTGCCCTAGATTACATTTTGGCCTAAGGAAATGTTGTGGCTGGGTTGATCTTCTATCCAGATCCCTCAAACTTTCTCCATATCAGCAAAAAGATTGTTTTACTTTCTTATCATTTGTGTGCTTGATGGAGTACTACATTTAATTTCCTTCAAGAGCTTTTTTCTTTGCATTCACAACTTGGCTATTTAGTGCAAGACGCTTAGCTTTGGGCCTGTCTCAGCTTTTCAACATGTCTTCCTCACTAAGCTTGACTATTTCTAGTTTTTTATTTAAAGTGACAGACATGTGACACTTCCTTTCACTTGAAAGTTTAGAGGCCACTGGAGGGTTATTATTTGGCCTAATCTCAATAATCTTATGTCTCAGAGAATAGAAAGACCTGAAAAAAATGGAGGAAGATGGGAAAACAGCTGGATAGCGGAGCAGTCAGAACACTCCTATCTTATTTGGACGTGACTTATAATACCCCAAAACAATAAAAATAGGAACATCAAATATTGCTGAACACAGATCACCATAACAGATATAATAATATTGAAAAAGTTTGAAATGCTGCAAGAATTAGCAAAACATAACATGAAGTGAGCAAATGCTGTTGGAAAAATGATGCAGGGTTGCCGCAAACCTTCAATTTGTAAAATGCACAATACCTGCAAAGTTCATTAAGCATAGACTGCAATAAAACAAGATATCTTTGTTTGTTTATAGCTGCCGAGTCCAGTTCCATCGGGGAGACCCTAACCCAGCTGCACTAGAGGAATTAAAGACACACACACAGAAATATAGAGGTGTGAAGTGGGGAATCAGGGGTCTCACAGCCCTCAGAACTGAGAGCCCCAAACAGAAATTTACCCACGTATTTATTAACAATAAACCAGTCATTAGAATTGTTTCTATAGATATTAAATTAGCTAAAAGTATCCCTTATGGGAAACGAAGTGATGGGCCAAATTAACCACAGCAGGAACACGCCCTTAAAATACAGTTCGCTGATGCTAATTGTTTGTTGCTTAAGAATGCCTTTAAGCGGTTTTCTGCCCTGGGCGGGCCAGGTGTTTCTTGCCCTCGTTCCCGTAAACCCACAACCTTCCAGCTTGAGTGTCAGGGCCATTATGGACATATCACAGTGCTGCAGAGATTCTGTTTATGGCCAGTTTTGGGGTCAGTTTATGGCCGGATTTTGGGGGACTTGCTCCCAGCCTGTCTCCCTTCTTTGATTTGCAAAGTGATAAAAGCAGGGGCAGCTTTGTCACGGTGAGCTAGTTCTCACAGGAGTCAGGATAGATTAAAAGCACAGTAATCGTTGAAATCACAGAGCTTCAAAGAGTTTTTATCCATTTTAATGGGTTACTAGCTGCTAATTTGTCTACAGCTCTTTTAAGTACTCCAGTCCCTGGCATTAAGGTCAGGTGTACCTGGGATGCTTTAAATATTTGTTCTTTTAATTTTGCTATATTCTAAAATAAGTTTGTAGGGTGTCCTTCTAGATGCTTTTTTATTCTTTCCCAAATTAAGAGCATTTAATAGTTTCCACAAATCCTTATGTTTAGCTCCTAGAGCGGGCCATATCATTTGAGGTTGAGGTGCCACTATACTGCCATGGTTCCAGATAATAGGAACTTTTGCTGTACTTCTTATCATTTCTACCATCTGACCATTTTGTTCAGATCATCTGAACATAGTGTGGCCGTGGCACACAGACTGAGAGGGGTAATTCAAGCTAAACATCCCCTTAGGGGACCAATTAATAATGATTCCATAGGAATCATTGTGCAGCACCTCTGCCTGTTCTGCAAAGCAATCTTCCAAACAAGTATGTTCGTTTTTTTCTAACTGGGTCCAATTCTGTTTACAAATAGGTTTTGAGGGCGGTATGCCTCAATTATAGGAGTAGATTTGTTATGGCAAATACTGAGATCACAAAGCATGTGTAACTGTGTCACAGTGATTGCATTCAGGCATTATTGCCAGCCAAGATTGATAAATATACCCAATAAGTATGATTGGTCTCTGTGTCAGCCCTTATTGAAGGAATACTCTTGGCAGTGGTGATAACCACTATCATAGTTATCATTAAATTACTCATTGTTGTCAGGGCTCTGAGAAGCAGCCCTGAGAAACATTGCCCATTATCTCTCCATACCACCCCCAAAAATTTTCGCTGCCCCAACACTTTACCACTATTTTGTTTTATTTTTCTTGTTCATATAAGAAGACAGGAATGTCAGGCCTCTGAGCCCAGGCTAAGCCATCATATCCCAGTGACCTGCACGTATTCATCCAGATGGCCTGAAGCAACTGAAGATCCACAGAAGTGAAAATAGCTTAACTGATGACATTCCGCCATTGTGATTTGTTTCTGCCACACCCTAACTGATCAATGTTCTTTATAATCTCCCCCACCCTTAAGAAGTTTCTTTGTAATTCTCCCCACCCTTGAGAATGTACTTTGTGAGATCCACCCCTGCCCCCAAAACATTGCTCTTAACTCCACCGCCTATCCCAAAACCAATAAGAACTCATGATAATCCCATCACCTTTGCTGACTCCTTTTTGGGACTCAGCCCACATGCACCCAGGTGAAATAAACAGCCTTGTTGCTCACACAAAGCCTGTTTGGTGATCTCTTCACATGGACACATGAAACAGTTGTGACTAGCTGTCCTGCTTTCCTCAGGTTTTCTTCCACCATCTGTGACAGCTGTGTGTGACTGTCCCCAGGTGCGTGGCTGTGTTCGACAGGTGTTGCTCATGACAGTTGGGGTCCTTCTCAGCGTCAGTCTCGACATAGCTGCACCGGGGGGGTCCTCGGGATCCTCCCGGAGTCTCTTCCTCGACGTCTGGCTTATGATAATGTCTCAGGTGTCTTGATGGTGCCCAAATCGGCTGTTGATTTTGGCCTAGAGAAATACAAGCATAACCTCTACCCCATGTTATTATTTTACCTACTTCCCAACTTTTTGTTGACGCTAGATTCAATTGTGTATGGGCTGTCCTGTAATCCCTATTTCTTCTCTTTTTCTGTTTTTGTCATCAGTTGTTCATCTGTATGAAATTGTAACTGAGCAGTTTCAATTAACTGTGTGGAATGCACCAGATATGAAGAATCAGAAACCACATTAAAAGGCATATCAAAAGCAGTCAATAACTCAATTACAGCTACAAGTTCCGCTTTTTGAGCTGAAGTATAGGGCGTCTGAAAAACTTTACTTTTTGAGGCAAAATAAGAAACTTTACCATTACTAGACCCATCTGTAAAAACATTCTCAGCACTTTCAATTGGTTTAAATTTAGTTATTTTAGGGAGAATCCAATTAGTTAATTTAAAAAACTGAAACAGCTTCATTTTAGGAAAATGATTATCAGGAATACTCACAAAGTCAGCTAAATGGGTTTGCCAAGTAAAACTATTTATAAAAGCTTGCTGTATTTGTGCCTTCATGGGAGGGACACAGTTCACTCATGCTAATTGTTTGTGGCTTAAGAATGCCTTTAAGTGGTTTTCCACCCTGGGCGGGCCAGGTGTTCCTTGCCCTCATTCCCATAAACCCACAACCTTCCAGCTTGGGCATTAGGACCATTATGGACATATCACAGTGCTGCAGAGATTTTTTTATGGCCAGTTTTGGGGCCAGTTTATGGCCGGATTTGGGGGGACTTGTTCCCAACAATAGCTGCTTGTTACCTGCTGATATTTAAAAGCTTCTATTGTAATTATTTTACATACATTATAATAATCACAAGATATAAATGGGGAGTTAACCCCCATTTGCAATAAAAACAATTCTTAAAATACTTTAGAATAAACTTTTAATAGAAACATGCAAATCCTACATGAGGAAAACTTAAAAACAATCCTAAATCAGACAAAACTAGAATTAGATGTATAGGAGGATGCTCACCCCCTTTTCAATAGAATGACTTTGTATCTTGAAATGTTATTCCCTGCAGTTAATTTAAACATTTAACTCAACTGTAACTTAAGAACAACAGACTTACTGTATTGGATGAGATTAAGTCAATGCAAAAATTCATCTAGACAATCAAAACATGCAAAAATACTTAAGAAAGTTTTTAAAAGCTATGTCAGAGTAGGCCTACCAAATCACACATCAAAACAGTAGAAAGCCTCATAATTAAAACAGTTTAGTATTGGTCCATCAACTGATAAGAGGCTTTAAAGAAGAACTGAATCTCTGGAAATAGACTCAAGTATCAAAAGTTATTTACTATAAATAATAAAGTGAGCATCTGAAACCAATTTTACAGAGATGGATTATTTAATAAATATTGCTCTGACAACTGATTGGCTATTTATAAAAATTAAAAACTAGATACACATTACAAAAGTTATAAAATAATAATTTTCAAACTGACCAGTGATCTAAACATAATCAATCAATCAATCAATCAATAAACCACACATATCTTAGGAGAAAAGTGGGTGAATTCCTTTATAACCTGGAATCATGTAATTTTCTCATTATGTCTCAAAGTTCACATACATTGAAGACTGATGAATTTGGTTACACAGAAGAAAAACTTTGGTGTGACAATAAAGAAAATAAACAAAATCAAAGACAAATAAAAATGCAGGGGCAAATGCCTACATCCTACCCTCTCTATATATAACTAATATCCCAAATATGGACAGAATTGTTTTTTTAAAATGAGGGAGTATGGACGAAAAACCTTATAAAAAATGAGCTAAGCATGGGAGTAAGAAATTCATAAAAAAGATATTAAAATGGCTCTTAAGCCCGTGAAAAGATATTAAGCTTCATTCATAACCAGAAAAATGCTTACTAAAATATGTTAAGATACCACTTCTCACTTACCAAATTGGTGGAAATTTAAAAGTATGACAACACAGTTGGAGAAATTTTGGGGAAACAGGCACTCTGAAAGGTTGATTGTGGAATAACCACTTTGGAATGGAATTTTACAATATCTAATATAACTACATATGCTTCTACTCTTTGACGAAGCCCATGTCTAAGAATTTACCCTGGAGATAAACATTCAATTATTCTCCTATATATGGATATTTATTTTGCTTCCAATATTATGCAATATAAACAATGCTACAACATGTTTTGCATAATATTGGAAGCAAAATAAATATCCATATGTAGGAGAATGATTGAATAAACATAGACACATTGTGAAATTTATAAAAAACCTAGGAGGGCCAGGAGCAGTGGCTCACTCCTGGAATCCCAACACTTTGGGAGGCCTAAGTGGGCAGATCTAGAGGTCAAGAGATTAGAGACCATCCTGGCTGATGCAGTGAAACCCTGTCGCTACTAAAAATACGAAAAATTAGCTGTGCATGATGGTATGCACTTGTAATCCCAGCTACTTGGGAGGCTGAGGCAGGAGAATCGCTTGAACCTGGGAAGTGCAGGTTGCAGTGAGTTAAGATCGCTCCACTGCACTCCATCCTGGGCAACAGAGCGAGACTCCGTGTCAAAAAGAAAAAAAAAAAAAAAACCCTAGGAAAACCTTATGAACTGACATGCATTAATTTCCGTGATAGATCATTAGGTGAAAAAAGCAAAGTGCCAAAGATTATCCAAAAGATGCAAAAGATGTCATTTTTTGTGTAAAAAAAAGAAAAAATAAAATATACACAAAAAAGTCTTATTTGTACAAAAACAACTATAAGAAGAAAAAAACAGAAAGCAAGAAGTTTGATTAATTACAGGGATATACGTAGAGTGAAACAATGGGGAGTGGCAATACATAGAACAGATAGAGGGAGAACCACACTTCTGTGGGTATATTTTATAAACACGACTTTTAGAACCATGATACCATTTAACTAACACAAAATCTATAAATAAGATCAAAAAGGATAGGGAAATAACCCAAATTTCAGTGCAATCTAAGACGAACAACCAAACAAGTAACTGTGAATGAAATAAATGGCGTAACCACATTAAATGGGGAAAAGACTAAAACATCTCTTGAACCTAGCATTTTGACTACACATTGTCAGGTTAAAAACAAAGAAGAAATATGCCTAATTATTAGACTTCCTTAGTAGGTTTTTTTCTTTGTTTTCCACAATGGTAGGCGTTAGCAATTATGAAATTGGTTGAAATGTATTATTCCAGGAAAACAAACAACTATGTAGTAAATAAAGGGAGCTATGCTTTTCACTGTTGCGAAATGGTTAAAAATGTAAACATTAAGAAGTTTGGGGGAGATTATAATAAGCTGTGGTGTCAGACTGGAGTTGGAGGCACTAATATGAACTCATGGTAATACACACATAGAAAGATAAAGAGACATACAGAGTTAAACTATGTAAACTAAGAGTGCTTAGATCCTAGATACCAGTGCAAATGAGCACGTTGTTATTTTGAATGGCCTTGTGTGAGCTGTAAGTGTATGCTGTAAACTTTGGGCAGCCACTTGAAAAATTTAAAAAGAAGTATCCTTGTTATGTGAAAATAGGAGAGAAAATGGAACCATGCAAAATGCTCAGTTAAAACCAGAGAAGGCAGAAAAGGAGTAAAAAACAAACACACAAAAAATAGAAAAACAACAATATTTGGTGACTGTTAAAGGAATTAATATTCATTTCTCTGCTATGCATGTTTGTCTGTTCTTCTTAAAAAAAAAAAGTCACAAAGGGAATTAACATAAGGGAAAATAAAACAGAAACAAAGATTTTACTTCCTAATCAATTTGTCCAAGGACTGGAAAGGACGTTGCTCATGACTGTCAGCCTTCCTGGATATTTGCTGTCAGCATTCCTGGTATTTAGTATTTAGTGTCTGTTTTGGCTGCAGCCTTATGCATCACTTGTTTTCCTTATAGTTCCTAACTGAATAATGTCTGTCTGTAAGTAGCATTAAATGTAGCTGGTAGTCTTCTGTATTCACAGTTAGGAATATCTTTGTTTAATGGGACTGAAATGTTTACCAAAAAATCAGAAAACAAAGTGAGTTTCTCAAATAGAATGTGAAGGAAAAAATGTGCTTGCTTTTCCAAGCAAGTAATCATTAGGAAGATCTGTTATACCCTATAGGAAGCTGAAGGAAGGAGCTATCTAATTGCTTTGGCTCACCTGGGAAATAAATGAGCCTCATAATTTTTAGCCGCTTACCTGTTTAATGTTTTCTTCAGGGGATTTAAATCAAACTCATTCCTTTCAGTAATTGCTCTTTTCTTAACCATGGCAAGGAAAATGTCTCACTATCATTTTAAAGTCAGGTTAAAACAGTGACCTCAACATTTATTGTGGTTGACATTAATGGTTTCCTGTTATTAGGACAGCATCCTATTAAGAGGTTTATGACATGTTTACTCATTTGCTTTGAGGAAAAAAAAATATTAGTAAACACCTCATTGTTCCTTCCCTCTGAGAATGTCTTGATTGCAATTTGTTTGTGTCAAATAGAGGATTCTTCAAATCAGTAATATTACCTGTAGGTCATTGAAAATAATCAGATGAAACATAGGATATTTTAATAATTAATTATGGATAGCAAATTAATTCACTGACTTCCCATGAGTTGAGGAGAGTTGTTTGATTTTATTGTAATCAAACAAGGAAAGGTCTGGTGAATTAATTATTCAGGGAAAATCTAAAAGGGTCAATGTGCATGAAGCACAAGGGAAAAGGAGTGAGACAAGAGAAAATTACAGAATTTCCCAAAGGGGGCATCCAGCCAACTTATCAGCTGGAGGACTCATACACAGCATACTCGACTATTAGTTACTTTTACCAATTTCATAGGAAAGGTATGTCTCTAAGTTACAGGGGAGGGAGAAGCCTGTCTCTAAATTATAAGGGGAGGAATGCGTGAAGGATAAGCATTGATTCACAGTGGGTGTTAAAATGCTAGTCATAATAATTGTAATTATGCTTACTGTGACAAAAAGAAGAAAACGAATGACAACACAAAGAATAACATGGAAGCTGAATTCTGATTATTATTTAACTGAGAAAGTTATGGTTTCATCACCTACAAAAAGATATAAAGTGATAGTTTTATTTTTGCTTGAATTTGCACCTCTGATTTAGAGTGAGTGTGAGCATCTCCTTATAGACCTTTCAGTCTTTGATGTTTTCCTTTCCTTAAATTGCCCTATTTCCTATTTGTATTGCTCTTTTACTTGCTAATTTGCTTGAGCTTCTTATATGTCTTGACAATAATGTTTTGTTGGTTCTAGAAATTGTCATTATTTTCTCCCAGTCTATCACCTCTCAGTTAACTTTGTACATGGTGTCCTTTGTGAAACAGAACAGGACTTCATATTTGTACTCACATTCATCAATCTTTTACCCTGTGTTTTGTGATTTCTATTTTTGTTTTACAAGTCCTTCCCCATGCCCAAGGTATAAATATATTATCTTACATTTTTCTTATACTCATTATCTAATTTTTTCATATTTACTTCTTTCATCTTTCTTGACCTCATGTTTTTGTTGAGATCGACTTTACTTTTCTAGGTAAAGTGAACCAGTTTCCCAATTACACATTATGAATATTTCCAATCAACTTATAATGCCATCTTTTTAAATATTGTGGATTTGGGCTTTTGCGCAAGCTCACATGTGCATATTGTCATTTTTGTGTATTGTGATAATATCTTTCTGTTTGCATAACTATGACTTTCTAAAATGTTGTAATGTTTACCAAGATATTCCTGTTTCTATTATTAAAATTTACTTCGCTTTTTGTGAACTTATATTCTTTTGCTATGAGTCTTACTATAGGTTTACTGAGTCCTTTAAAAAACCAACTAAATTTTGATTCATAGATTTGCAATTACAAATTAAAGATTAATTTGATGATAACTGATATCTTAATAATATTAAATCTTCTAGTCTGAGAAATTTTTAGTTCATCATATTACCCTCTAAGTTTCTTATTAGGAATTGTAAAGTTTTATTCAAATAATATAGATATTGTCCTGGTGAAGTTAATTATCCTATAACTTACAGTTTTTATTGCTCTTGCAAATAGCTTTTTTATAGCTGGTTGTTATTGCCTAAAAATTCTTTTGACTTTTTGTGGGTTCATTTTAAATCAGAAGACACTGTGGAACTCTCTTATACATGTAAATAGAATGTCAATTGCTCTGTTTGTTTTCCAGGTATATGACTGATCATAGCATATACAAGTAATAATATTTCATCTTTTTATACTTTTCTTTTTCTCTTTCCTTATACTTTTCTTTATCCTTATACTTTTCTTTTTCTCTTTCCTCACAACAATAGCCAGAAATTCTGAAATTCAGTTAAACAGTCATGGTGACAGGGCACATCCCTGTCTCTCTTTTTTTTTTTTTTTTTTTTCTGAGATAGAGTCTTGCTCTGTCTCCCAGGGAGTGGCACAATTTCAGCTCACTGCAACCTCTCCCTCTTGGGTTCAAGCTATTCTCCTGCTTCAGCCTCCCGAGTAGCTGGGACTACAAGTGCGTGCCATCATGCCCAGCTAACTTTTTTGTATTTTTAGTAGAGACGGGTTTCACCGTTGTTAGCCAGGATGGTCTGGAGCTCCTAATCTCGTGATCCACCTCCCATGGCGTCCCAAAGTGCTGGGATTACAGGTGTGAGCCACTGCACCCGGCTCCCTGTCTCTTTATCTTAAAGAAAATGAAACTAAAGATTCCCGATTAAGCATAATGTTTGCTTGAGAAAATTGTTGTGTAAAACTCACCAACTCTTAGTGGTTTCATTGTTCTTAGAGTTATTTTTTAATAGTAAATAGTTGTTGAATTTTATGAAATACTTTTTTTCTGTATATATTGGCACTGTCATCTCATGTTCCATCTTTAGTTATTTGGCAGAATACAAAAATAAATTAATGATATTGGATTGTTAATAAATCCTTGGCATTAATTTCTCATTATTTTTATAATTGTTGGATTAGATTAGCTATTACTTTATTTATATTTTTGCATTGTCCTTTATAAGTGAAATGAGTATATAATTACTTTTTCTTGTATTGTCTAACAGATTTGGAATACAGATTTTACTGTATTTAGCTTTATAAAATGATCTGCATGATAAACAGATTGACCCCACAAAGATGCCCATTCTGTAATCCCTAGAACCTGTTAATACGTTGCGCTACATGACAAAGAGATTTTTCACATAGAATTAAGGTTACAGATCTGTATGACTGAGTAGACTAACTGCAATCATATGACCTCTTAAAAGCAGATAGCTTTATCTGGCTGGAGACAGAGAGATGCAATCAGAGAAGATAAAAGAGATAGAGCAAAAACTGAAGTCAGAGATATATCAAGAATGAGAAGAATTTGATATGTTGCTAGCTGTAATGTTTAGGGGACTATAGGGCAAGACTCAGAGGGATGTCTGCTGGAGTTTAGGCTGCCCTCCGCTGACCATGAAAAAGAAAATAGAGGCCTCTGTCTTATAGCTGCAAGTAGCTGAATTTGGCCAATGACCTGAATGAGCTTGAAAGTGGATTTTTTCCTCAGCCTCCTGATAAGAGCTCATCCAGATAATTGACTTACAGAATTGTGATATTATAAATGTGTGTTGTTTTAAGCAATTTAATACTTTTTATACAGCATTAGAAATATAATACAGATATTAGAAGTGGAGTGCTATTGTAACTCTGAAAATGGAGAAATGGCTTTAGAATTGGGCAGTGGGTAGAGACTGAAAGAATTTGAGGAGCATGATAGAAAATGTCCCGATTATCTTGGATGGACCAGCAGACACATGGATGTTAGTGACTCTGCTAGTGAGGGATCAGAAGGAAGTGAAGGAGTGTGGCATGGACTCTTAAACCACTTTGAAGAATACCTAAATAATTGGGAATCATCTCTCTACAAATGATTAATAGAAACATGAACTTTGAGGGTGGTGCTGCTGATAGCCCCACAGGAAGGGAGGCACATATCATAAAAGGGACCCTTGTATCTCTGTGACAGGAAGCTCAACAAAGTATTATCCTGCAGTTGTTTAGAGAGCTGTACTTGTAAATGACAGGATGAACACTAATGTTTATCTGAAATTTCTAAGCAAAGTGATGAAAGTACCATCTCGCTTCTTCTCACTGCTTACAGGAAAATGTGAAAGGAAAGAGGGAAATGCTGTTTAACAAATAGAAACCAGGAGTAGGTGATTTGGGTATTCTTAGTCCACCAGATGGTAACAACTTGTAAAATTATGAGATTGTTTCCAAAATGTTGCATAGAGAAATATCTGAGTGTGTGGTTTTACAACTTCTTGCTAAAACATCAGAAAGATTAAAAGATCAAAGATTTAGTCACATAGAAACTTTAAAATGGTTAAGAGAGTGAATCACCATTTTTCTCAACCAAACTAGGGAGATTCTATGAATCTCAGGAGCTAAAAATGAAGAAGAAACGATCTAGAAAAATCTATAGACAAGCCACTTGTCTAATACAGTGAATACCTATGACATACATGGGTGACCTAAAAAGTTCTTTGGAATTTTTACCAGCAGAAACACTGCCATCTCAGACTAAAAGCCATCAGTGACAAGGACATTTTAAAAGTTTGTTGGACCATAAAATTTGAATTGTGAAAAAAAGATTGATAGAACTAATTCTCTGGTAACGTGTTCCATTGTTTATGAATAGGGAAAGGATAACCTGCAGGGCACAATATGGTCCCAGAGGGCCAAAAACAGCACCATAGAGGATTATTCCCGGGCTTTAGACACTAAAGGAGTTTACTCAGCTAGATTTCAAAACTGCTTTTGGAATAGATTTCATAGCATAGTAATAATCTATTTCTTAAATATTTGAAACAATTCCCAATAAATGCATTTGGATTTAAAACCCCTTTCTGTTTCATTGACATTGTACCATCAAATTGAAAAGATATTGATAGGATCGTTTTTATTAATTTTTAACCATTTATTTTAAGTATCTGCCAATCCATTGCTTAATTGGAAAAAGGTCTTATATATATTTCAAATTTGAAAGCATTTTATTTGATTTATTTGTAATTGATTCTTAGCACTGTAGTTAAAGCAGACCTATATAGTTTATGTTTTTTTTTAAATTCGTGTTTAACACTGGTATTTGGTATTTTTAAGTGACAGAATTCTAACTTAAGCAAAAGATTGTATAGGCTCATGAAATTCAAGGAAAGTATGAGTGACTAAGTAAAGAATGACTGGGATAATTCTGAATCTTGGAAATCATTGGATTTACAATTATCACATGCTGCCAGGGCCTCTGTTTCACTCTTTCTCTGCATATCTCTTTAGGTTGGCTTCCATTTCTCCAAGTCCAAAATGACTTTTTTCCATTGTGGGGGGGAAAAAAAATAACCGTTACTACATTCTAAGCATTACATATTACAATCTAGCTATGAGAGAAAAAAAATTAAAATATTTGTGACCCAATTTTGAATGTGCTAATGAATGTATTTATTGGTCTTGTTTGAATTAGGTGCTAATGAACTTGGACCAAAGAAATGATACCAGTGGCTGAGGTCATACTGCACTATCACCCAATTTTCTAAAATAAATATGTGGATAGGAGGGTGGGAAATTTGAACAAGTAACTCACTTTCTAAAACTGACTAGTGGTTAATCAGCAATATTAATATTTGTTCTCAAGGATTATTTGTTGTAATTTATTTACACCTTAACAACTAAGACAATTTTTCTTTTTTCCTTCCTTCCTTCCTTCTTTTCATGCCCAGAAAATTAATTTTTATTTACATTTTTCTTCATACTCTGGTTAAGACTTGCATTTTTGTTTGTGATAATTGAAGTTCAGTATTAGCCTTTGCAAGAATCACTGGAAGACAGTATCCAAGAGCTTCAGGTGGATAACACCCTGTCTTGAGTAATGATGGACCGAGCATGTAGCATTTAATAAGTAGTATTAAGGAAATGCAGGGGCAAAAAGTTTTATGTTGTTTAGCACAAACAGGTTCCAAAGAGCTAAGGCATTGTCAGTTATAATAATGTTATTACCTTTCATTTATGGCAAAAGGTATAAACTTAGCCAATAATGATGCATTTGAAACAGAGGAGGAAAAGTTGTCTGCTGAAAGTGAACAGGAAGAGGTGGTATCCAGACCCTATAAAAAAATCTATCCATGTACTTATTGGAAAATGAACAATTAGGTGCCTCTTCTCTACCCATTTTTCTAAATAATCAATTAATCAATGATAAATCATTGACTCTTACACGGGGCCAGGAATTTTGTAATACAACCTTTTTTTTTTTCCGAGACGGAGTCTTGCTCTGTTGCCAGGTTGGAGTACAGTGATGCAATCTTGGCTCACTGCAACCTCTGCCTTCTGAGTTCGAGCGATTCTCCTGCCTCAGCCTCCCCAGTAGCTGGGACTACAGGCACACGCCAACATGCCAGGGTAATTTTTGTATTTTTAGTAGAAACGGGGTTTCACCATGTTAGCCAGGATGGTCTCAATTTCTTGATCTTGTGATCGATCGTCCTGCCCTGGCCTCCCAAAGTGCTGGGATTATATGCTTGAGCCACCGCACCCGGCCTTTTGTAATACAACTTTTATTCAAATTGTTTATATAGACAAATTCTTGTTTCACAAAATATTTGTGGAGGGCCCTGTACATTCAAAGGGCAGTCCTGGTTGAAGGGACTGGAGATTTTCTCTGAACTCTAAAAAACATTATCATTATGGGAAGACTTTAATATATACACATCATAAGTCTAATGATTTTACTAACAAAAATGGAGTTAAAGTTTTTTTCAAACCATTTACATTTGAAACATTTTTTACATTTGCATTTAGAAAATATATTTTCATTTAAAGTTTTTTCTGAATAGCATTTTAATTCAAACTTTAAGAGATTGTGAATATGCAATCATAATACTAATATGTACAGAAACTACTTTTAAATTATGAAATAGTTATGGAGATTTACTGCATTCGGTGTATATCTGGTATATGAATGATACCATTAATTATTTACAAAGTACTAATTATGCTTGTATAGTAACATATACTTAAAGTAAGTGCAAGATTTATTTTCAATATCAAATACAAATTTATTAATATTATACAATAAGATTTACTATTTAAGTTGTGAAAGGATGCTTACCTATTAGTCTTTTGATAAATACTTTCCTTGATGTTTTATTAAAGAGATCTCTAGAGGCTTTATAATGTCAAAAGAAATAAAAAAATATATTTTCAAAGGACAGAATAGGAATGAAAAAGCAATTGGCTTTCAAATAACATGAAATTAATAATATATTTCAAGCTTCTACAAATTCATTTTAGTATTTGAGAAGAATGTAAATGTGATTCACTTTGACTTTTTAGATATAAATATGAACTAGTTGAAAGCAAAAGGAAGATTTCCTATTTAGTGACATTTTTTGTTTTGTTTGTCTTTCCTGTTTCCAAAGGTAATCTAAAGCAGTTTCTAAAGCTAACCAAAGGCAAAATCAAAGCAAGTGCATTCCAGAATTTATTCACTAGTTTTCCAATTTGCTCTTTTTAATATCGAACACAAAGTAAAATTATATTTGTGTGATTTCCCTACATTTTATCCTTTGCCGAAAAAGAAAATGGAAGAAAGAAAAGCTTCCAAAATATCAAAAGAGTACAATAGAATCTTTTTATACTGACACATTTATTGAGCCAATTCAGGTCTGTGTAATGAACTATTCAAGACACAGACACATGCAGATGAAATGCAGACTACCCCAGAGAAAAGACTGATATTTTTATCTCCCTGAAGGGCAGAGAAAGCAAATACATAATGGTCTGGAAGAGGATCATAAATAACAAGTTGTCAAATCATAGAATGCCAAACTTTGTTTTTACATTTCAAAGTGAGAAATTGTCAGGCTCAGAAAACACTTATGTTAAATATTGCTTTTAATATATAAATAACGAATTTTTTGAGCTTAAAAAGTATAAAGCTCAGTAGTAAGTGGGAGATGCATATTGCAGTTTATACTAAAAATAGTTATTGTATCCAATGTTGTGAGATCATGACTCATTATACTTTACATGAAAATAAATATTTGAACATAAAGCAGGAAGGAATGAAGTAAAACATTTCTCAACATAGATAAAACAGGGAAATTCACTTGGTCTGAAACATTCCAAATATTTGGGAAGCTGAAAATATTGGAAATGCCATAATTTAGGTTTCTAATTTTTATATTTAGTAATTATGTAAAGTAATTCTCAACCTTCATTAACTTGGGTTTAATTATTTCACTGTAGTATCTGCAGTTCTAAAATATGCATATTTTTCCACAAAGAAATTCATGTTTATTTGCTTCCTGAATAGAAATGTAATAATGCAAATGCATTGTTTTAATGGATATGTTTAAATGCTAATACCAAATAAGATACAGGCAGGAAGAGAACAGTCCCATTTTGAAGCCTCTAAATTTTTGCAAAGAAAATTTTAAACTTGCTCCTTTTCCTTTTTATTTAAATTATTGTGTCATTGTTGTTTTTGTTTTGCTTTTACTTATTATTGATTAGGTTCAACAACAGTTAAGAGAAAGAAATAAGGTGGTTGTGGAGAAACACCTTTCCTAATTATAACTGGAATTTTATAGAGAAAGAAAAATATGGAAAAAGAAATTTAAGTTTTCTGAGCCAAATGCATTATGCAACAAACATTAAGTTCTTCCTTACCAAGTAATGATTTTAAACCATGAAAATATTCTTTCTCTAAAAGCAAAATGCATCATGCAATTCAGAGTGCTCTGCAGGGAACAAGGCCACTAGGGAAGCAGCAACAAAACACTTTCGATAACAAAGTAGCAAATTATTCCAGATTTTGTATTATTCTAGTCAACAGGAGATGCAGAAATGTGAACTTTCAGAAAATAACATCTCAAAATGGTCAGAAACAAAGAATTCTATGAACTTTCTTTGAGGTACTTGCAGCATAATGTAGTCCTTGCACTTTAGGCAAGCAAAAGTCATCTAATTCAATTGGAGTCATTCATTTCCCATCACACAACAGAGCTTTATCAGGGAGGAAATGGGAGACTAACATCATATCTAAATATATATACACATATAGAAGTCATTAGAATCCATGTCTAAATACTGGGACAGCGATCTTCCTCTAGTTGGATGTTAGGACGGAGAACAAGTCATTCTCAGAGGAAAAGAAAGACTATGGTTTTGTGGAAAGAAGTACAGTCCCGTGGCTGGGCACGGTGGCTCATACCTGTAATCCCAGCACTTTGGGAGGCCGAGGCAGCCAGACCACTTGAGATCTGGAGTTGGAGACCAGCCTGGCCAACATGGTGAAATCCTGTTTCTAATAAAAATACAAAAATTAGCCGGGTGTGGTGGTGCATGCCTGTAATCCTAGCTGCTGGGGAGACTGAGGCACAAGAATCACTCGAACTCAGAAGGTGGAGGTTGCAGTGAGCCGAGATCACTCCACTGCATTCCAGCCTGGGTGAGAGAGCAAGACTCTGTCTCAAAAACAAACAAAAACCAAGTACAGTCATGTGCTGCATGTTTCTGTCAATGAAGAACCACATGCAACAGTAGTACCATAAGATCATAATATATTATTTTCTCTGTAGCTTTTCTATGTTGAGATACACAAATACTTAACATCGTGCTACAACTATGTACAGCATTCATTACAGTAATGTGCTGTACAGGTTTGCAGCCTGGGAGCAACAGGTTATGCCGTATAGTCTTGGTATTGTAGGCTCTATAATCTAGGTTTGCATAGGTACACTCTATGATGGTCATACTATGATGCAATTGCCCGACCACACATTTCTCAGAATATATCTCTTTGTTAAGTGATGCATGACTGTATTAGTAGGTTAGTTCAGCATGCTAAGACAATGTATTCATTTCCCTGCAGTGTGGTTGGCAGATTATAAAACAGATATAAAATCAAATCCAACCTTTACTTCTAAGTAGCTTCGTGACTGAGTTACTAAGTCTCTCTGAGCCCTTGGCTGTTTAATAAAATGAGCTGAATATCTATAATGTGACATTTCTTTAAGAATTATAAAGTGCCTAAGAGGGCAGTTATGTTTTAGAAAGTAATGTTACTCATTGTTGTTTTTAATTTTAATACACACATTATGGGTTCACATTTTTTTTGCAAGTATAATTTTTCTTCTATAACACGTGCTTTTGAATATGATGATTTCTTTTAGATAAGCTCCAAATATTGCATAGTTGTAATAATAATTTCTGCTTTAACCCTCAAAATTAAAATGTGATTTCTAGTTTCTAAGTACATGGGAAAATTGAGTCTAAATTTGATTATACAATTTTTAAAAATTTTATTGAATTAGAGTCAGAGAGCACAGCTTGTAGTATGTATAACTTGAGTTTTTTGGAATTTATTAAGAATTTTTTGTATCAAAAAACCTGATTGTGTGTGTACTTATGTGTGTGTGTGCACACACTTTAATGAATAATCATTTTTTGTGTTAATCTCAAGTAGTGAATGTCATCATTCTCAAACCCCTTACACCCCATGTCAGGGGTGAGGTCTGCAGGTGAGGTTGGTGTCCTCTTTGCTAATAATCACTTATTACTGTCTACTCTTTCTCTTTCTCTCCTATAGAAACACTAATCTTTGTATATAATGTCACCAGACTACCACACCCAATTACCTACCATTCATTCTACCTTACTCCTCTTAGATCACTATCAGTCTTTCCAGAAAAACTATTGTCATAGTTCTTAAAAATTATTTCAACAATGTCTATCTATTTTGATGAACCTTTTTTTTTAAGAGATAGAATGTTGTTCTGTTACCCATGATGGAGTGCAGTGGTGTGATCATAGCTCACTGCAGCCTTGAACTTGTGGGCTCCAGGGATCCTCCCATCTCAGCCTCCTGAGTAACTAGGATTACAGGCATGAACCATTGCACTTGGCTCTATTTTGCTGATTCTTTCCAATACTCTGGTATCTTCATCTCATGTCTCCTCCAATGGTCATGTCTTTCTTCTTATGTCAGCGATTTCCTGCTGTGGTCGTACCCTTGACTTTATCATTACAAACATATGCAACACACTCATAGTGATCAACCCATCTGTAGACTGCAGTAACCTCACAATTATCTTGAATCAATTGAACTTACCATATTTTCCCTCCCTTTCATACCTCTAATGTCTGTTCTTGCCTTCTTTCTTAGCATAGTCAGTCATTATACTTGCTCCCTTTCATGTATCCTTAACCTATTTTACCCATTTTTGCACTTAATTGTTAAACATGTGTTTCTCTTTAAGCCGTCTCTCTATATAATCCACACAGCCAGGTATCTGTGGCTCACTTCATTTAGAAGCATATGGCTGGAAAAAAACTTTCAACAATGTTGCCTAGTGTCACTTGAAATTCCTGATCACTAGCTTCAAGTGACTTTTTAAGGTTGCCCTATGAGTCTACTGTATTTTCCTGGGCATTTTATTCTTTCACTATAACAGATAACTTTTCTCCTACTTTATCTTTTCTCATTAAACCCCAACATCACTTCCCCATTCTTATTCTCCAGAAGAACATTTCCGCCGTCTAATACCAACAGCTTTACAATAAACTCATCAAGAACATTTCTCCAGGTTATTTTTTTTTCTAACTATTCTGCAAAAACAATTTTTCTCTCTTTACTAGCTCAATATTATAAGTCTGGAGAAACGCTATTACTTCTATCACAGAGAAGACACATGCATGTAAATCCTCTGTTCACTTTACATTCTAGCTAAAAACTCGTATTTCTTAATTTCTTAAAGTAAAACAGCATAAAAATTTTCATATGTGATATTTACTTCCAATTTCCCTTTTCTAATTCTATTTGGAAATAACCAGATATTTTTCTAAACACTTTATCAAAATTGTTTGTCGAGGTCATCTTTGACTCTACATTACTAAATGCAATGATCAATTCTAACAGAAAACCCAATATTTGACACAAGTGGTCACATCTTTTTTGAAATATTCCTTCTTCTGGGCTTTACAGTTTTATTTTGACTTTTCTTTCCCTGAACATGTATCATTCTGTGCTCTAGCCTCAGTGTAGCTGTTGACAGACTTGTTATATATCTAACTGACTTTTCGCTATGAGTAATTGCTTTTATTCTCTGTGACTACTGTCAGTATCAAACAGGGAGAAAAACAAACATTTTAATTGGGCATCAATGTAAGTTATAGAAAAATTTTACTTGAGTAACTAAATAATATACTTTTGTTTTAACTAGTAAGCCTTTCAAGAGTTTGTTTCTAATATTTGATTTACATATAACTTTATAGGAGCTTATTTATAATATACAAAATGAAGGAAAACTGTGTGCTAATATTACCATTTCTTGAAGATGACAAAATTTAGATGATGAAAGAGGATTTTGGGAGAAAAAAATATTTTAATCTTCATGTAAATTGAAAAAATAAAATGCACAAATAATTGGCAGAGAAGAGTAAATATTTGATATGGCCTGAAATTAAATTTATATATATAGGTTTTTATTTTGTACAGACATATGTCTCCCACACACAATGTTAATAAGAAAAATAACAAAAGATAACATTAACTGAGAGCTAAAAAATAAAATACAATATGAATGATGTCCCCGAGATTGTGCCGCAAGGCAACCCTGATGGCTATAAAACACCAAGTGCAGCACATATATTTAATTTGATTAAGTAATTCAAACACTGTAAAGCAGATACTTTTATTATCCTCATTTTACAGCTGAGCAATATGAGAGATGGACAGTATGAGTAGTTTGTGCAATTTTACACAAAATTATACAAGTGCTTATGGCTTATAAGTGCTATGACTTGATGTTTTTGTACTCTCCAAAATTCATGTTAAAATTCAGTCCTCAAAGTAACAGTATTGGAAGGTGTGTCCTCTGGGAAGTGAATGAGTCATGAAGGCAAAGCCCTCATAAATGATATTAGGTGTCCTTAAAAAATGGTTTTGCCAAGGGAGTTCCCTTTGTGCCCTTCAACCTATTGCCATGTGAAGACACGGGCTTCCTCCCCTCCAGAGGATACAGCATTTAACGTGCCGTCTTAGATGCAGAGATTGGACCCTCGTCAGAAAACTAAACCTGCCAGTGCCTTGGTCTTCAACTTCCCAGCCTCCAGAACTAGGAGAAAATTAACTTTAATTCCTTATAAGTTACTCAGTCTCAGGTATTCTGTTATAGCAACCCAAACAGATTTAGACAGTAGTGAAAGAGCCAGGCTCCAGTCATATCAATAATAATTCAAACTCAGTCAGCTGTCATATTGTACTGCTTTCATAAGCCCAAAGCACTAATTTCTCTTATCAAACTACTAATTTTATGTAAAAAATAAATATATATACACATTATAAAGCCAAATTGAATAACAAAGCAATCAGAAATCTTAAAATGCTTTAAATTGTTACCCTTCACATACTGCTTTGGAAGTACTCAATAAGCAGACATGAGTAAATTTATACCCCAAGTTTGGAAACATAACCAACAATAGACTCCAAAGTATATGATATTTTTGGAAACATGTTTTCTGTCAGAAAGGAACACAATTTCAGAATAGTTTCTGACCTTATTAGAGTAATAGAGATGGATTTACTCTAATGCTTTAAGTAATTTAAAAAAATAGACATACTGTATAAAACAGACATTTCAGACACTGGACAATAGGCAGCACAGGGCTGTGATATCTAAAATGGGAGGAACAAACGAGATGGCCTTGAGGTTGCCCTGCTTTTTGCCTCAAGTTTCACTTAGAAATACAGAGTAGGGAAGGTAATAAAAGCTTGAATGTGGTAGACTGAGTTGAGGAAACACATGCTGGCACTCAGGAAGCCTGAAGTTGCTGGAAATTACAGGGCAGAGTTCCAGAATGAAAGGAGTTATGCAGAATAAAATCTAAACAGTGGTCCTCTTACATTTTTAATGACTACCAAGATGTGACTGCATTGGGTGAAACTCTAGGAGGTTAGTCAAAGAATGACTGAGGAGATGTGAGCCGAACAGTTCTCGAAGCTTAAACAGGGTTGAAAATTATTTCTAATTCCTATCATCAAGAGAAGAGAGCTTTCAATGTTCACTTTAGGCAAGCAGTAGAGACACTAGAAGGTCTACACCTTGGTATTGGCTAAAACTATCCCTAGAATTAAGGCTATTCCAGACCCACACTAATAAATTGTTATTAAAATAGCATCAAAAGAAAAAAGTAATTCAACTGATTAATTGGACAAAAACCTATGGCCTTTAAAAAAAAGACAATGAAATCCTTATAAAAATACTATATATGTAAAAATTGTGATGTATAATATGTAATCAAACCTTACTAGACAGATCAGGAATTAAGAAAATGTAAAAATGTTCAGGAAACAAATAAATTAAAAATAATTAAGAAATAATAGAGATAATGAGATTAGCAAATAAAAGTGTTAAACTGCTATTATAAATATATTCAAGTATTTAAAATAAAACATGAAGAAAATACAGTATATCAAAATGAAATTTAATGAAAAAGTCAATGGATAAGAAAAATAGCAGATTAAGCACAGTGAAAGAAAGTTAGTGAACATAAAGATATGAAGATAATTATAAAGAACAATGTTAGAAAGATGTCTTATTCTCCTGTGATACAATATCAAACAATATAACACACACATTTATAGACTCCTCAAAAGGGGCAAAATGGGAAGCATATTTAAAGTAATAATAGTTGGAATTCTTCCAAAATGGATGCAAGCTAAAAACCCACAGATTTATGAAGGCCAATGAGCATCAAGTGGGTCAATATAATGTCATTGCTGAAAACCAATGTAAAAGAAAATTTTGTAAGTGGCACAGAAAGAAGCCTTACATGGAGAGAAACAAAAAAGAAAATTACAGTACCTATCCCATCAGAAACTGCAAGCAAGACAACAATGGAATGAAGTTTTAAGTTCTGAACAAAAGTGTCACTTTAAATTATCTCATCATCAAAATTATATTTCAGAAATGAAGGCAAAGTAACCTTAGACACAGAAAAGCTAAGAATATATCATTTGTAAACTTCCATAAAGGTAAGTTAGTTTTAAAAAATATATGGAAACAAAGGAATGATGAATGCAGTATGTTTTCTTATTTTTCAATTTCTTTTAAGAGTAAGTGACAGCTTAAACATTAGCAACAATGTATTGTTTGAATGTATAACATATGTAGAAGTAGAATCTACAAGAAAAATAGTAAAAAAGAGATAGGAAGATGGAGATAAAAGTATATTGGAGTAAATTGCTTGCATAATATGCTGAGCAGTTTAAAATCATTTGAAGTAAATTGTGATGTTAAAGATGTGTATTGTGAAACTTAGAACAATTTAAAAATTTAAATGGAGCCAGTGTACGAACAAAAATGGAATCACAAAAAAAGTCCAAAATAAGGCAGAAGATGCAGGAAAAAAGAAACAACTCATAAAAATAGGAAAAAAATTACAAAGTAGCAAAGTGATATAAATTCAAATATATTGATAATTAAATTATATAATATTAAGTCATTTACATTAGCTTTAAGAAATAAAACATTTAGATATAATAACAATACATGTACAAGATTGTTATGCTGAAAACTACAAAACACTGACAAAAGAAAGCAAAGAAGGCCTAAATAAATAGAAAGACTTATCATGTTCAGGGATTAGAAAATCTCACAGAGTAAACACATAAATTCTCGCCAAATTTATCTGCAGATGTAACACAATACCAACAAAAACACAAGTAAGTTTTTAAAAATAAACATAGACAAGCTTATTTTAAATTTTATGTGGAAGGGTGGAGAAACTAGAATGACTAAAAAAATTATCAAAGTGGAGTCACATACGGAAATGTAAGACTTAGTATACTGTACTATAGTATACTCTAAATCTGTAGTAATCAAGAAAGTGTGGTTTTGCTAAAGAACAATAAATTCATAGATATATGAAACAGAGTAAGATGTCCAGAAATAGACACACATTATTATTACCAACTGATACTTAACAATAGTAATTCAACAAGGAAAATGTAGTCATTTCAACAAATAGAGTTGAAATAACTGAGCATCCACATGAAAACAAAAAGGGCCTTGATTAATAACTCATATTTTATGGTAAAGATAACTAAAATGTTCATAGCCCTAATGAGAGGTGAGGCCAGCTGAGCTTTTTGGGTTGAGTGGGGACTTGGGGAAATTTCCTGTCTTACAAGAGGATTTAAAATGCACCAATCAGGAACTTTCCTGTCTTAAAAGAGGATTGTAAAATGCACCAATCAGTGCTCTGTAAAAACGTACCAGTCAGCGCACTGCAGCTAGCAAGAGGATTATAAATGCACCAATCAGCGCTCTGTAAAAATGCACCTATCAATCAGCAGGATTCAAAAAGTAGCCAATCGTGTGGAGGACTGAAAAAAGGGCACTCTGATAGGATGGAAACAGAACACGGGAGGGGCCAAAAAGGGAATTAAAGCTGGCCACCTCAGCCAGCAGGAGCAAACCAGTCAGGTCCCCTTCCATGCTGTGGAAGCTTTGTCCTTTTACTCTTCACAATAAACCTTGTTACCACTCATTCTTTGGGTCCGTGCCATCTTTAAGAGCTGGAACACTCACCATGAAGAGCCACGGCTCCGTTCTTGAAGTCAGCGAGACCATGAACCCACCAGCAGGAACTAACTCCAGACACACTAAATGTAAAGCTTACAACTCTAAAACTTGTATTAGATAGCATGATGGGGGGAAATCTTTTTTAATTTGGCTTAGGTAAAAAGATTTTAGACATACTATCAAAAGCATTATCAATAACAAAATAAATTGGCATTTATCATAATTAAAATTTTGCTCTGTGAAAGTGCTGTTAAGACATAAAAAGATAGGCTGCAGTCTGAGAGAAAATATTTGCAAAATACATGCCTGTGAAAGAGTTTATATTAAAATAATATAAAGAACTTTGAAAATGTAACCATAGGAAAACAACCCAATTCTTTCTCCTACTGCTTTTTGTTCTGTGGGATTTATAGTGCATAGAATTGTTCATCTAGTACCACAAACATAAATATAACAGTTCTACCCAAGCAATCTTCTTGGCTTTACCTTTTTTAGACAAACTGATCTTAACTTCCAATACCACTAATTTGTTCTTCATTTCTATAGTGATGTTTCTTTCTAGAATGGCATATAAATGGGCTCTGTCACTATATAGCCTCTTTCTTTTACTTAGTAACATGCATTTGAGATTCATTCATGTTTTTGCCTACATTATTAGCTTACCAGTTGTAATTGCAGGGTAGTGTTTCATTGTATGAATGTATCATATGTTGCTCATCGATTCACCAGTTAAAAGATGTTTTGAATCTCACCAGTTTAGGGGAATTATGAATAAAGCTGCTATATAGCTATTTGTGTGAACCTATTTTCACTTCTCTAAGTTAAATCCTAGAAGTACCAGTGTTGTATTGTATTGTAAGTGTATATTTAGTTTTATAAGGGATTACCAAACTGTTTTTCAAAATGACCATAATATATCATATTCACATCAGCAAAGGACAGTGGTTCCAATTGCTCCACCACTTTGTCAACACTTGTTATTGTCTTTTTTTTTTTTTTTTGAGGCAGTGTCTTACTTTGTTGCCCAGGTTGGAGTGCAGTGGGGCGGTCTCTGCTCACTGCAAGTTCCACCTCCTGGGTTCATGCCATTCTCCTCCCTCAGCCTCCCGAGTAGCTGGGACTACAGGAATCTGCCACTGTGCCTGGCTAATTTTTTTGTATTTTTTAGTAGAGATGGAGTTTCACGATGTTAGCCAGGATGGTCTCTATCTCCTGACCTCGTGATCCACCCACTTCGGCCTCCCAAAGTGCTGGGATTACAGGTGCATTTTTTTTATTATACCTATTTTAATAGGTGTGCAGTTACATGCCGTTGTGATTTTAATTTGCATTTCCCTAGTGACTAATGATGTTGAACAACTTTTTATGTTAATTTCTATAGCTACTTAAACAGTCATTTAATAGTATAGGATGATTAAAAAATTATTATTCCTCACTCTCTTCTAAGTAAAAAGAGGAAAGAAAAAGAAAAAAACACACTTAAACCAGGACATGAAGGTAACATTCTTACTCTGTTAAAGATAACTTTCAAAAATCAGCAGCAAACACGATTCATAATGTGGAATTCATAACAATTCCCATTAAACCAGGAACAGAAAAACACATAAACAAAACTCTTGCTTAGTTCTACTTTTATTCAACATTTCACTGGAGGTGGCATAAAATACAATAAGAAAAAGAATAAAATGACATCAACTTGGAAAGAATAAACATAATTACCTCTACTAATGAAATGTTGTATACCTACAATGTTTATAAATAGATATTGGCCATTATGAAAGAGTTCACCAACTTCACTAGATTCAAGGTCAACATACAAAATCAATTACATTCCTATGCATCACTGCTAATCAATTTTCATAACAAAAATTTCCAATCACAATTTAAAAAAATACTCTTAAGCGCCCCGGGAAACTATTAAACCAGAGATAAGCCATTTGTGGGAAAACTTAAAATTATTATTAAAATATATAAAATTGAAATTTAATATTGAAAATTAGACCGTGTACCTGGAAGGAAAGATTTATTATCATGGAGATGTCAAGTATTTTCCAAATTCATTTATACATTCATGCAATTCCATTCAAAATATCAGTTTTTTAATGAGATTTCAAAAGATGATCTTTTTTTTTTTTTTTTTTTGAAACAGAGTCTCGCTCTGTCGCCCAGGCTGGAGTGCGGTGGCCGGATCTCAGCTCACTGCAAGCTCCGCCTCCCGGGTTTACGCCATTCTCCTGCCTCAGCCTCCGGAGTAGCTGGGACTACAGGCGTCCGCCACCTCGCCGGGCTAGTTTTTTGTATTTTTTAGTAGAGACGGGGTTTCACCGTGTAGACCAGGATGGTCTCGATCTCCTGACCTCGTGATCCGCCCGTCTCGGCCTCCCAAAGTGCTGGGATTACAGGCTTGAGCCACCGCGCCCGGCCTCAAAAGATGATCTTAAAATTTAAGGTCAATAGAAGATTAACCGAAAGCAGCAAAGAATATTCAGGGAAAAAGAGATGGAAGTATTTTCTTTAATAGACGTCAACACTTTCTGTCAAACTATTATGGTTAAAACAATGTTAATATTGTGGCAAGGATACGCACATGTATCAATATACCAACAACGAGAAAACCAAAAGAATCACAACCAAGAACATCACAAAGTTAAAAAAAGAGCCACTAATTGGGAGAATTTATCTATAACCCATAAAACAGGTAAAGCATTCACATAGAAGATTTCAAAGAGCCTTCTCAAATCAAAGAGCAAAAGACAGAAAATCCCCATTGAAAATATAGAGAAAATATATGAATAGATGCTTAACAAAAATCAGATAAAAAATATTTAACCTTATTAGCAATCAAGAGAATGCAAATTTAAACAAAAAGTTACTATTTCATATTCATCTGATTTTTAAATTAAAAATTCAACAACCAACTTTGTACCCTGTCATTTTACTATTATCCTTTTTTACTTTGTTAATTTTTGGTCTCCATGTAATTCTTATTGAAATGTTAATAACTCTCTGAACATTGTTTTGTAATATTAACTAAATCTTAATAACTAATATTTAGACATCTGATTCTTTTTTAGTCTAGATTAACTAGATCTAAAATATAAAAATAATATAATGAAGACATTTCAAATATTGATCCAGATTTTTTTAAATTACAAATACAACTTTAAAGTTGTAGTAAAAATTCCATATGTATTCTAGGCCTGCAACATTATTTGTTTTGAGAGATTAAGCTTTTCTTTCACTCAATAAACGGTTCATAAGATTTGCCTACTTAACTGTAGTCCATTCATTTTATCAGAGGTTTATAGTACTGCACTATACCACTGCACCATGGGTGTTCATTATTTTCATATTGGTGGAAATGTTTTTAAATACTGCTATTTCTCCTTATAAGCAAGATATTCTGTGTGTCTGTGTGTAAAATTGTCATCTTCTTACATTATAAAGTAGTACCTTCATATATACTAGATATCATAATATTGGTATTCAAAATGTTTGTTCTAGTTATCTCGTAATTTTTAAAGGCCTCGGAATAGGAGAAGACAGGATGAAAAGGGTCAATCTGTATCTTTGTATTTGTCTGAGTAGGTAGGTTTATTTCTGAATTAAATGTCATACTAGTAGTTTCATATGAAACTGTGTACATGTACAAAAAGGTAAGATTTTGGATCATAATAGGAAATTTTTCTAAATAATGTTTATTTAATTTTATAAAATATCGCTTTTGCTTGCTAAAGTGACTTGTCTTGTATATTTCATGATTTTATAGAATAAACAATAGAGCAATTTGTATGTCTTTTTGTGTATCTGAATGGAGGCTTTTTTTCTTAAGCTACATTTTCATGAGCAACAAATTTTTAAGATTTTAGTCTAAAATAGTTAACATTTATAGCTTAAGATATGATAATATTCTTATTTTGTAGAAGACATCTTAACTTTAAACATGTATTTAACACAGCATAATTTTTTAAAATGTTCCCTTGGTTTTCATAATAACATAAGGTTTTCATGTCATTTTTTTATCAGGGTAAAATTCTGAATCGTATTTAATATAGTTGACTCATGGGTTTAGAAGCAATGCTCATCCCATACAATAAAACTGTACCAAGAGGCATTAAATTTAAGAGTTAATTAGCATATGTTGGCTAGAAATGTAAGAATCTCATTATAATAGGTAAGCCTTCAAATTCCGGTTCTGTAGGCAGTGGGACAGAAAAAATGATGTAAGACCACTAAATTTTTTTATGTATATACACCATATATTTCCATCTTCTTTTTTCCTTTGTGTGAAACAGTGGCTTTTACTAAATACATTTTGAAAAGCCTTATTTCCCTCAGGATGTATTTGAAACCAATCCATTATTTTCTACTTTAGAATTTTAAATAGGGTCTTTCAGTTGAATGAATGTAACACAATTGTCATTGCTGAGCTAGTACATAACCAAAAATATGATTCTTGTATATCATTCTTAAGAGAATAAATCTTTGTTGCTGGCCTGCTAACCACTAGGCATTAATAGTACCATTAAAAGAAATTTGGGGACTAGAAATGATTCGAATTCTACTCTTTTTGTTGTATAGTTTTGAAGTGAAAAGTGAATATAAAAGGTGAAAGTAGCGCAATAACTCAGCTTAGAAACATAAAGGCAAATATTAAAGGATATTTTGCAAAGATTCCACAAGGAAGTGCAATTTTTAAAACTAAATGTATGTTCCATCCAAATAGTAGAGCCATCGTTTTTGAAAGGTTATAGTATGGATCCATGTTTACAGATAATACACAAACTTACTGAATAAATATGGAAAAATTTCCCCCAAAATAGTAGATAGTATAGTGTGAAAAATCTAATAAATAGGTAAACATTCACCATTATGAGTTTTTGTATAGGATATACCACTCTCTGGATGTAGTAGGTGATAATTAAGCATATAAGATAAAATTTTGTAAGCATGACATACTGGGACAAAATGTTAGCCATCACCTTTAATATTCTATGGCAGTGGTATGGAATGCTAGTTATCACTCAGTATCTGTTCTTTTATTTATTTATTTTTTCAGATTTTGGTGTAGCACATGGTTGCGTAGAATAAGGAGTGCCTGTCCCAATCTGCTTTGCAGCTAGGTGCAACCAGAATAATACAAATACACAATATACAAAGACTCGCATTTTACAGAGGACTAGTATGTTGGCTTTCTGTTAGAATATGTAATTTATGATTCCCGATTTGATACTGTTGCTGTTCTTTTTTTCCCTACTCTTCTGCGTTCTTAAATAAACTTGGGTCTCATGTATGGGTGGGTGAAAGGGGAGCAAGTATCAATGCATTGAACCAGAAAAGTACCTGAAATGATCAGGAAACAACATAGAAGTCAGTGTGACTGGAGCAGAATGAGGTAAGATAGAGCGACATAAAACTGAGACCTGAACACTGAACAGGCCCTGAACACTGAACTGTTCTCAATTACTTTCTTCTTTATTTTTTTAATTTTTTTTTTTTTACACAGAATATGATTTATTTGAGAAGTATAATAGAATTTCTAGTTATCTGACTAATTTTACTAATTTTTAGCTTTGGTAAAATACATAACACAAAATTAGCATCTTAACCTTTTTAAGTGTGTAGTTCAATAGTATTAAGTATACTCACACTGTTGTTTAACCAATCTCCAGAACATTTTCATCCTACAAAATCAAACATTCCCATTCCCCTCCCCCGCCCCTCTCCCCACAGCCCACTATTTTACTTTCTGTTTCTGTGAGTTTGACTACACTAGATACCCCATATAGGTGGAATTGCATAGCTGAAAGAAAATAATACATACTCTTCTATGTAAAATTTACCCTGATGTATTACATTTTATTCAGTTCATTGTATTTTATTTTACAAAGAATTAGAAACTATTTGTTGACCTACAAATGAATATCTTATTGTAAAAAATGCTGTTCAGTCTTTGGGAACAACCAGTTCAGTTTGGTATTTAAGATGATCAACTCTGGATGCAGACTGCCAGTCTTTGAATCTGAGCTCCTTCACTTGCAAACTGTGTGTCTTTCTGCAGGTTATTTAAACTCGCTATGCATTCCTTTCCTCATCTGAAAGTAGACATAATAGTACTTAATCAGAGAGCTTTAATTAACATATGAAATCATTTAGAAGATTACTTGTTACATAGTAAAAGCGCAGGTAGTGGTTATTTTCCCACTATTTTTATTAATAATGAACATCATGCTTTTCTTTTAGAGAAGAGTTCAGAAACTTAAAATGCTGGTAGAGGAGATACAATGATCATAAAACATGAGAAGTGTAGTGTGTATATGATAACAAGATGCTGGTATTGTGATCTTAATTACACTGCATTCTAAAATACTGGGCTAAGCCAAACAACACAACAAAACAAAATGTGTCTGAGGGTCATTATTACCAGCAGATACTAATTGATTATTCTTGATGTGAATCATAATCATTAATTTAGAACAGCAAATAAAACAAGCTAACAAATGTAGCTCTGAGTCTTGGATATCAGAATTTAAATTCCATTAATTAAACACTTTCGACATGTCCACATTAAAATTAACATTATTATTTGAAATCCCATTATTAAAATGTAAGATAAATCAACAACGGTATGTGTATGTATAACTATATATATAATAAAAAATTAACCTACACACACATACTTACACACAGTGCACACACACACACACACACATAGTTGAACGTCTATAATCATCCTTTCATATTCTTTGGGTTCCAGATTCATGGATTCAACCAGCCACAGACCAAAAATGTTTTTTTAAAAAAATGAATGGTTGGGAAGGTTGCGTCTGTACTGACCACATACAGATTGTTTTCTTGTCATTGTTTTCTAAATAATACAATATAACAACTATTTACACCACATTTAAATTACATTACGTATTATAAGTAACCTAGAGATAATTTAAAGTATACAGGAGGATGTGCATAGGATACATGCAAATACTATGCCATTTTCTATAAAGGGCTTGAACATCCACAGATTTTTGGTATCCATGGGGCTTCTGAAACCAATGTCCCATGAATACCAAGAGATGATTTGGTATTGTTTTATACATGTGTGTGTGTGTGTATATATATGATATGTTTTTACACACACGCATATAAAACATCTCATATATATACACATATATAAAACAATCTTTGCAGTTGCATTAATTCATACAATGGTCAGCAGTCCTTCTTTTCTCCAAAAGTTTGATGATAATCTACTATTTTTCCTAATTTAAAAAAAGATTAGTCCCTGATAGGAATTCTTAATATCTAATTAACTGATACATTTCATATATAAAATGTCTTATCTTGTCACATTGTTTTGTATTCAAGAGATAGTTGATACATTAGAGGGCTTCCAAAAGAATGTTAATGAATAGACAAATCTATTGACATTCTGTGACCTGCAATTTGGCAGATAAATTTACACTTTAGGAATTAATTTATTATCAAAATGATTTTAACTGCTTTAATCACTGTTATTCAATTTCTATTTGCTTAAATTGTCTTGCATTTTCTATAATAACTATCATTCAATTTCTATTTGCTTAAACTGTCTTGCATTTTATAATGACTATTTTCCGTTTCTTAGGCAAAAGATACAGCAATTTTAACGATATAGACACTAATTAATTTTATAACATTTTATATTATTATATTTCAGCAACTTTGGTATTTATTTGGAGTAAGACAGTGGCTAGTAAATGGTATTGAAAAATAAAAGTAATGAGAATTGTGATTACCTTTCCTTATGCCAACTTGTTTAAACTACAGTCCCCTGTCATTTATTCAAACATTAATCTATTCAAAGAAGTAAAGATATTTTTTTCTGAAGAGATGAAAGTACATAATCAATTCACTTTACATAAGAGAGGTTATCACAAATAAGCAATTATAGATAATCTGAGTGGGCCTGGTTCAATTAGTTGAAAGACTTTAAGAACATAGCCTAGGATTCCTGATGAAATTGTTTTCCTCCTGAATAACAGCTCAAGATTGCCAGCCTGTTCTTCCTAAAGACTTGCTTTATATGTTTCATACCTGCCTAGCCAGCCTACGTAATCACATTAATCAATTCCTTGAAATAAATCTCTCTCTATATATATATATATATGTGTGTGTGTGTGTGTGTGTGTGTGTATATATATATATATATATATATATATATCTCAGTTCTTCCTGTCTGGTTGTGTTTTAACAGACACAGGGTTAGTTTTTAATTGCCTTATCAGATATGAAGGCATATTTTGAAGTTAAAAGTATCAAAATGTTGTGATACCAGTATATAGATCAATAAATGGATCAATGGAAGATGGTAAATGATATATATAAGCAAGTCATAAAAAAAAGTGGAGTTGTGGAACTTGTAAGGAAATACAACAAAATTCTGACTATTTTCTATAGGTTGACAACATTAAAAGATGCTGTAAAAGAATGTAATTGTATAAAAATAAAAGAAAAAATGGCAATAGAAAAAAAAATTCTCAATTTTACTATTAAAAATTTAGTAATAGAAAACTTTTTTCACAGAAATTCATATAGAAAACTGACTGTTAATAAGAGATAAAGTTCAGCTATGTTTGTCAACTGTCAAAACCTACCATCTCCCAGGTGGATCCTGAGGAGACGGTGGGTGATAAAATCGAATCTTCATCAAGGATGTCGGACAGTCAATAAAAAGCAGCTGTAGGTTAATAAAGCTGTGTTGCCTGTCCTTCTTTACATCTTCACTTCAATTAGATATCTACATTTTGCCTTTATGAAAATATAGGCAAATATTTTTTCCTATATTTTCCTTGATGAAAAATGTTGAGATATTCATCTGACTTATTTCTTTCCTATTATTCCCTTTATTTCATTTAAGATGTATACTCATCTTATATTGAGCTCAGATCTCTGAATTCTTTCATTTAATAAACAAACTTTCCACTTCTTTTAGTTCATTAAATCAAACTATTTTAATCTTTCCTTGACAGTGATTTTATAAACAATGGTTGTTTATGGGGGAAAATAATATCTGGACTAAAAGAAGTGTAAATGAGATTAACCTTACAAACTATCAAGTCAGTTATCTAACTTGCTGGGTGCTGCCCAAATATTAGTAATTGAATAATACTACAGAAATATCGTGTTGTCCACCTTTAGAAAAATTATTCCAAATAATTATGTCATTTGTTTTAATTTGAAGAATACATAGTTCAGACAGTTAATGATTAAACTCATGGAAGCTGACAATTCAGAATGAGCAGTGTGATAATGTAAGATAAATTTTTCAAATGTTTTAAAGTTTCTATTAAATATTTAAAAATTATACATCAACTGGGGTCTTAAGATGGCCAATTCAATGCAGGTGGGAAGTGCTGCTCCCATGGAAACAGGCTGAGATTTTGACTAAATCAACATAATTTGAACAGATCTTTGTAAGGAAGATACCGACTGTGGATGTAAAGAAGATGCAGACAGTGAAGCTGAAGAGGGAGGAAGCTGGAAACTCTGTGTGGGGTAACTGAATGCTAGGGCTGCTTCCTGGCCTCAAACAGTGTCTGAGGAAGGGGTAAGTGAAGAGTCTTCGAGGCTGGGGACCTCACACCTGCCATGGACATTTGAGTTGGTAGGTGGATGTCTTCAGAGATTTGACAAAGGCAGAGCTGCAGCAGGCACGGCACCAGGAATCTTTGTGTTAGGGACAGCTTTGGCGGAGCCTAACCCACCAAGGGCTGCCTGTCTCACTTTGACAGGCTCCCCTAGCTAACCACTGGGGAGAAAGCAGGGCCACCTTCCCTGTGGGACTGAGGCACATCTGTCCCACAGGACACCTGCCTGTCAGCCCCTCCCAGGGCTCCGACCTGGCCACCCTGCAGAAGCCTGTCCACAGCATAGCTCCACTCCCAGCCTGGGTGCTTTGTGCCACCTAAGTGCATTCTGGAAGCCTGGGAGCCCTTCAGGTCCTATAGCACACCTGGGACCCAGTCCCAAGGATCTGGAGGAGGGAGCCGCAGACAGGTTCTGGTACACCAGGGCCATGGCCCATGTCTCAGGATTATCTAGCCAGGATCTGTGCCCTGCACTCAAGTTGGGGAGGAGCCCACACTATCAGAAAACCGAGAAAAGTGAATTGCACAGGTTCACAGGTTGACCTAGAACCTAGATGTGCCTCCCTCCACAGGGCAGGTCCATTAAGGATGTGGTCTGTTTCCCTATTGGACCTCTGTTCAAGGGAGCCGTGAGGCCGAAACATCAAATTAAAAATAAATAAATAAATGGAATTGGTGGCCAAGTGCCAGTGATCAGAGGTGGCGCCCCCAACTCCCAGGGGTGGACCTGGTGAGGAGGTCACCTCTCTCCCCCTTTGCATAGCTGCAAGTCCAAGGATCCACAAAGGAGCCATGCTGCTAAATAAGAGCCTGTCTACCATCCATTGCTCTCAAGCACTATCTACCAACCAGAGCCCAAACTACAACAACTAAAAAGTCACTCTGCTAATTCTCCCTGCGGATAAACCAAGGGCAAGAATTCAACAAAGACCCTGAACAGAGCCTTAGCCCTCTGAAAACTTCCAGAAACAAAGCCAACTGACTATACTGGATTTCCATCACAGTTAAAGGAATACCAGCCTTCCCAGATGGGAAAATATCAGCATAAGAACTCTGGTAGTTCAGAAAGCCAGAGTGTCCCCTTGCCTCCAAATAGGCCCACTAGGTTCCCAGCAATGGTTAATCAGTCTGAAATGTCTGAAATGACAGACATGGAATTCAGAATCTGGATGGCTAGGAAGCTTATCAAGACCAGGTGAAAGCTGAAACTCAATCCAAGGAAGCAAAGCAATTCAGTAAAATGATTCAAGAGTTGAAAGACTAAGAAGCCATTTTAAGAGAGACCCAAATTGAGTTTCTTGAGCTGAAAAAGTCACTATGAGAATTTCAAAATACAATCAGAAGTATTAAGAGCAGAATAGACCAAGGAGAGAAAAAAAAATCTCAGAGCTTGAAGACAGGTAATTGATTAACTCATTCAGACAAACATAAAGAGAAAAGAATTAAGAAAAATGAACAAAACCTCTGAGAAATATGCAATTATGCAGAGACCAAATCTATGACTCATTGGCATTCTTGAGAGAGAGAAATAATAAACAACTTGGAAAATATATTTGAGGACATAGTCCATGAAAATTTCCCTAATTTCACTAGAGAGGTTGACCTGCAAATCCAAGAAATATAGAGGACCCTAGCCAGATACCATACAAGACAACCATGCCCAAGGCACATGGTCATCAGATTCCCTAAAGTCAACACAAAAGAAAAAAATCTTAAAGGCAGCCAGAAAGATGGGGCAGATAACTTACAAAGGGAATCCATCAGGCTTACAGCAGAACTTTCAGCAGAAACCTTATAAGCCAGAAGAATTGGGGGCCTATTTTTAGCAACTTAAAGAAAAAAAATTCCAACCAAGAATGTCATATGCTGCCAAACTAAGTTTCTTAAGTGAAGATGAAATAAAATCCTACTCAGAAAGCAAATTCTGAGGGAATATATTTAAACTAGACCAGACTTACAAGAGATCCCAGAAGTGGACCTGGTTGGGGGGTCCTAAGGTCCTCAGGTCCCTGGTGAGGGGGGACATATTGAGGTAGTGCTAAACATAGAATTGAAAGAGCCTGCTACCACAAAAACACACCTCAGCACATAGTCCACAAGTACTATAAAGCAACTGCATTATTAAGTCTACATAACGGCCAGCTAAAAAAATGATGACAAAATGAAAATCACTCATATCAATAGTAACCTTGAATATAAATGGGATTAAGGCACACTTAAAAGACACAGAGTAGAAAGCCTAATAAAAAGACAAGCCCCAAATGTCAGATTTCTTTAAGAAACCCATCTCACATATAATAACACCAACAGGCTCAAAGTAAAAGAATGGAGAAAATTCTACCATGCAAACTGAAAGGAAAAAAGAGCAGGAGTCACTATACTTATATCAAATAAAACAGACTTTAAATCAATAATTAAGAAGGAGAGTAAAAGGCATTACATAATGATAAAGGGTACAAAACAACAAGAAGCCTTAACTATTCTAAATATATATGCACCCAGCACTGGAGCACACAGATTCATAAAACAAGTTCTTCTTGTTCAATGAAAAAACTTAGACAACCACAAAATAATAGTGAGAGGCTTGAACATCCTACCGACAGTGTTAAATCATCAGGGCAGAAAGTTAACAAAGAAACTCTGGATTTAAACTTGACACTTCACTAACTGGACCTCAGACAGCTACAGAACACTCCACCCAGCAACCAAAAAATATACATTTTTCTCATCTGCACACAGAATATATTCTAAGATCAACCACATGCTTGATCATAAAAAGTCTCAATAAATTCAAAATGATTAAAGTCATACCAAGCACATTCTTGAATCACAGTACAATAATAGCAGAAATCAATATCAACATCTCCCCAAACTATACAAATACATGAAATTAAATAACTTACTCCCGAATAACTCCTGGGTCACCATCAAAATTAAGGCAGAAATAAAAAAAAATACTTGAAATTAATGAAAATAGGGACAAAACTTACCAAAATCTCTGGATACAGCCAAGGCAGTGTTAAGAGGAAAGTCTGTAGCCCTAAATGTCTTCATCAAGAAGTTAGAAGAATCTCAAATTAACAATTTAACTTTGGAAAGGAAGAACCCAGGGCAACTAAGGGGAAGGAACTAGGGGGGAGAAAAATCCCAAAGCTAGCAAAAGAATAATAAATCACTGAAATTGGAGAAGAACTTAATGAAATCAATGTGTAAAAATCCATACAAAAGATTGATAAAACCAAGACTTGGTTTTCAAAAAAACAAATAAGATTGATAGGCCACTAGTTTAACAAAGAAAAAGAAAGAGAAGACCCAGGAAAGCACAACCGGAAATGAAAAAGCTGTTTTTTATCAACAACTGATCCCACAGAAATACAAAATATCCTCAGAAACTATTATGAATAACTCTAAGCACACAAATTCGAAAATCTAGAGGAAATGGATACTTTCTGTAAGCACACAATTTTCCAAGATTGAATCAAGAAGGGACTGTTACCCTGAATAGACCAATGTCAACTTCTGAAATGGAATCAGTAATGAAAAACCTACCAACCAAAAAACACTCTGGACCAGTTGGTTTCCCAGCTGAACTCTTCTACACTGAAAGCGACCCTGCACAAAACTATTCCAAAAAATCAAGGAGGAAGGGCTTCTTCCTAACCATTCTTTGAAGCCAATATCAGCCAGATATGCAAACCTGGATTTTAAAAAAGAAACCCTCAGCCCAATATTCCTGATGAACGTAGACAGAAAAATCTTGAAAAAAGCAAAAATACTAGCAAACCAAATCCAGCAGCACATAAAAAAGTTAATACATCACAATTAGGAAGGCTTTATTCCTGGGATACAGGGCTGTTTCAACATATGCAAATCAATAAATGTGTTTCACCACATAAACAGAATTAAAAGCAAAAACCACATAATCATCTCATTAGACATAGAGAAAGCCTTTGATAAATCCCTTCATGGTAAAAACCCTCAACAGACTCAGCATCAAAGGAACATACCACAAAATAATAAGATCCATCTATGACAAACCCATGGACAATATCTTACTCAACTGGCAAAAGCTCTAACAATTTTCCTTGAGAACTGGGGTAAAACAAGGATGCCCACTGTCAGCACTCCTGTTCAATCTAGTCCTGGAAGTCCTAGCTCAAGCATTCAGGAAAGAGAAAGAAATAAAGGGAATCCAAATAGGAAAAGAAGAAGACAAACTATCTCCCTTTGCTGACCATATGATTCTATACCTAGAAAATCCTGAAGATTCTGCCAAACGATACCTAAGATTGATGAATGACTTTAATACAATTTCAAGATACAAAATCAATGTACAAAAATTAGTAGAATTTCTGTACACAAATAATGTTTAGGCTGAGCATCAAATCAAGAACATATTCCCATTTACAATAGTCAAAAGGAAAATGAAATATTTAGGAATACAGCTAACCAAGGAGGTGAAAGATCTCTACAAGAAGAACACAAAACACTACTGAAATAAGTAAAAGATAACCCAAATCAATAGAAAAGCATTTCATGCTCATGGATTGGAAAAAACACTATTGTTAAAATGGCCATACTGCCTGAAGCAATTTACAGATTGAATACTATTCCTATCAAACTACTAATGTTATTCTTCAGATCATTAGAAACACTATTATAACATTCACATGGAACCAAAAAAGAGCCCAAATAGCTAGAGGAATCCTAAGCAAAAAGAACAAAGCTGGACGCATCACACAACCTGACTTCAAATTACTCTATAAGGGTAGAGTGACCAAAACAGCAGGGCACCGTACAAAAGCAGATGCGTAAACCAATGGAGCAGAATAGAGAACCCAGAAATGAAGTCACAAACCCACAACCCTTGACAAATCTGACAGAAGCAAGCAATGGGAAAGGACTCTCTGCTCAATATTTGGTGCTAGAATATCTGGCTAGCCATACGTCAAAGAGTAAAACTGGACCCCTACTTTTCACCATATACAAAAATTAACTCAAAACGAATCAACCATTTAAATGTAAGACTTCCCACTATAAAAATCCTGAAGAAAACCTAGGAAATAACTCTTCTCAACAGTGGCCTTAGTAAAGAATTTATGGCTAAGTCTTGAAAAGCAATTGTAACATAACCAAAAGTAGACACGTGGGACTTAAACCAAAGAGCTTCTGTACAGCAAAAGAAACTTGTAGCAGAGCAAACAACCTGCAGAATAGGAGAAGTTATTCACAAACCATTCTTTCAACAAAAGTCTAATATCCAGTATTGATATAGTTTAGCTCTGTGTCCCCACCCATATCTTGTAATCCCCATATGTCAAAGGAAGGACTTAGTGGGAAGTGACTGGATCCCAGGGGCAGCTCCTTAATGACTGTTCTCATAATAGTGAGTTCTCACGAGATATCATGGTTTAGAAGTGTGTGGCTGACAGTGTGGTGGCTTACACCACATCTGTAATCCCAGCACTTTGGGTGGCCGAGGCAGGCAGATCACCTGAAGTCAGGAGTTCAAGACCAGCCTGGCCAACATGGTGAAACCCCCATCTTTACAAAAATTAGCCAGTCATGTTAACAAGTGCCTGTAATCCCAGCTACCCAGAAGGCTGAGGTGGGAGAATCAACTGAACCCAGGAGGCAGAGGTTGCAGTGAGCCGAGATCGCACCATTGCACTTCAACCTGGGTGACCGAGCAAGACTCCATCTCAAAAAAACAGTGTGTGGCTTTCTTTGCTCGCTCGCTCTCTCTCTCTCTCTCCTGCCACTTTGTGAAGAAGGGGCTTACTTCCCTTTCAATTTCTGCCATGATTGTAAGTTTCCTGAAGCCTCTCCAGCAATGCAGAACTGTGATTTAATTAAAACTTTTTTCCTTCTAAATTACCCAGTCTCAGGTGGTTCTTTACAGCAGTGTGTGAATGGGCTAATACAAGCATCTATAGAGAATTAAACAAATCAACAATCAAAAGACATTTAGCCTATTAAAAATGTACAAATCACAAGAAGAGATACTTCTCAAAAGAAGGTATACAAGTGGCCACTGAACATATGAAAAAATGCTCATCATTACTAATCATCACAGAAATGCAAATTAATACAATGATATACCACCTCACATCAGTCAAAATGACTATTATTAAAAAGTCAAGGAATAACGGATGCTGGTGAGGCCTCAGAGAAAAGGAAATACTATATACTGTTGATGAGAATGTAAACTAGTCCAGCCACTGTAGAAAACAGTCTGGAGATTTTACAAAGAACTTAAAGACACCTACCATTTGACCCAGCAATTTCACTACTGGGTATGTACCCAAAGGAAAATAAATCATTCTACCAAAAAGACACATATACTCATATGTTCATTGTTGCACTATTCACAATAGCTAAGACATGAAATCAACTGATGTGCCCATCAACATAGATTGGTACATAGACACTATGGAATACTATACAGCCATAACAAAAATGAGCTCATGCCCTCTGCAGCAACATGGATATAGTTGTGGGCCATAATCCTAAGTGAGCTAACTTAGGAATAGAAAAACCAAATACTACATATTCTCACTTATAAGTGAAAACTAAACATTGAGCATACATGGACATTAATACAAGAATAATAGACACTGCAGAATACTCGACAGAGAGAGCGGGAGTGGGTCATAGGTTGGAAAATCACCTATCTGATGCTATGCTCACTATCTGAGTGATAGGATCTGTATTAGTCCATTTTCACACTGTCATAAAGAACTACCTGATACTGGATAATTTAAAAAGGTCTAATTGACTTACAGTTCCACATTGCTGGGGAGGCCTCAGGAAACTTAGAATCATGGTGGAAGGTAAAGGGGAAGGAAGCACCTTCTTCACAAGGTGGCAGGAGAGAGAGAGAGATTTAAAGTGAAGGAAACCACACACCTTTAAACCATCGTAACTCATGAGAACTCACGAGAACAGCATGGGGGAATCCACCCCCATTATCCAATCACCTCCCACAAGGTCCCTCCCTCTATGTGGGGATTACAATTTGAGGTGAGATTTGGTTGGTAACCCAGAGCCAAACCATATCAGGGGCCGTACCCCAAAACTCAGCATTACACAGTATTCCCATGGTAACAAACCTATACATGTACCCCCATATCTAAAATAAAAGTTGAAATTAAAATATACATATGTGAAAAAGAATGTATATATACACTTAAAGTTTCATAAAATACTTTTATATGTGATCATTTTAATATTAAATTTAATAATTGAATATTAAATGTGGTTAATGTTTAACATATAATTTCTTGTCAGAGATTTTCTTTATATATTAGTATGTACTCTCAAAAGAGAAGCATAAGATGTGTGAGGCAACCATGTCTCTTTATTAAGTGTCTTAAAATTTTGCTTGTTTGGGATTCTGTCTTTTCTTAAAAATTGTTTTAATCAATGTTAAAATAGTTTGAATTAATAAATCAGACTTAACTCCCTAACAATCTTTTTAAAAGTTTTCTCTGATGTTACCAAACTTGATCAATAAAACTACTGTTCTCCAGGTTACTAATGGCCTAGTTTCTTTTGCTAAATAAAAAGTGTATAAGAAAAATCACAATCTTATTTTACTTTTCAGCAGAATTTTACCTTGTTGATGGTTCTTAGACTTTTTTAAAAATTACAATATTAACATCAGAAATGAAAACAATTCAAATAATGTTAAAGTGTCTGAACTAGCAATCAGGAAACATCATCTTATTTTTCCCAGTCACCGTATATAATTATAGTAAGCAGTGCACATGGACAAAGTCTATGAACTTTGAGATATGTGTTTACACACATTCAAATGCACCAAGTCAATAGAAATGTTAAAAGTGTTCAAAATAAGTTAATGAAGACATAGCTTTTATAAAACATTAAAGAACAAATGAAAAATAATCTTAATGGACAGGTCATTTGTTGACATTCCCTAAAATAAGACCTGTGTTTTGGCTTTCATGAGCTACTCCAAGATCTGGAAGTTCAGCTCTCTCTTCCAGCTTGGCTGAGTTCCTGGCAAATGCTAATTTAAGGTTAAGGCACAAACCTGCTTGTAACACAAGGGAAGCCACCAAGGACCTGCAGGCATTCTGCTACTCTGGCCCAATGGAGAAGAGCAAAATCAATTCTGCCACAGATGGTAAAAACCAAGGAATAGCCAACAAATGTTTGAAGAAAACAGCAGAATAAAAGAAAAATAAAAACCATCACATCACATGTAAGCATTTACACAAAAAAAAATTATTAAAAACAGAAATTGACATTAAGATACAAGTATTTAATATTCTCAGAAATATATTTAGGTATATAAGAAAGTGTCATGGGCAAATAAATTACACAAGAAAGGAAAGGGAGCGAGGAGAAATTGAGAGACAAAGTTTAGATGTATACAAGTTGTCAACATATATTTGATGAGGATTCTTGCTGGAGAAAACAGGAGAAACAGACATCAAATAATGGAATAAATAATATAATATTTTGATCAAGTGCAAACTTGTACATATTTTTTCACAGCCCAGGCCTTCTGTGGGCTATCTAAAACTTCTTGGTCTAATCCAGAGAAGTGAAAAATTTAAAGTTAAGATCATATATGTGTGGGTCTATTTACGGACTTTATTCTGTTTGTTGCTCTGTATTCTGTTCGCTGCTTTGTTCTTATGCCAATCCTAAATTGCCTTGATTACAACAGAAAACTATTTTTATGTTTATGATGCTGATTATTTCTCCACATTTTCCCATATGGTTCTAGGCTCTTTGTATGTCCCTTTTTTTTGGTTTTTTTTTTTAAAAAAGATTTTACGTGTATTATTTTGGATAATTCATGTTTTTCTTCTTAATGTGCAAGAACATTCTTTATCCTTTTCTCTATATTCCTATGTTTGCAATTGCATTTAATTTTGTTTTTGGTCTTTTATTGTTAATTTTAAAGGTTTAGAAATGTTATCTATATTTTCCTTTGTGATTCTTTTTCTCATTACTGCTATGCTTAGCTAGTTCCAGAAATCACAAACTTGCTCATTTTGCACCTACATTTTTCTAGATAAATATTTCTAGTAAAATATTTTCAGTTTTTTAGATTTTGACTAAAAACTTAGAGAATGAGACATAACAAATTTTAAAAAATCTGAATCTTGTTTGCATATGCCCTCAGACACGACCATCAAATATTTTTCCTGAAATTTTTTTTCCAAAGTAAACTATAAAGTTGTTCATTTTTCCCCCTCGGATCCCAGTGCTATAGGACTGTTATCCCAGAGGTGGCAAGAGTTCTTTCTCACCACATGGAAAAAAATTCATGCAAGAAGTGTGCAGATGGCAGCTCTGACTTTCATAGTCCTGTAACCCTGACTGCAAATTACTGCTAGTAATGAGTCACATACAGATTGTGAAAGGAAAATATCTTGGGCCTTTTCAAGCTGGGAACTGCTCAGGGCAAATCTGCCTCCCATTCTATTCAAAGTTATTCCTATGCTCACTGAGATAGATGCATATCTGATTAGCTCCTTTGGAAAGGCTAATCAGAAAGTCAAAAGGAGGCAACAGTTCATTGTCTCTCACCTATCTGTGACCTGGAAGCCCTCTTCTGGCTTCCAGTCTTCTTGCCTTTGCTTCAAGTTGTCCCGCCTTCCCAGACTGAACCAATGTACTTCTTACATATTTTGACTGATGTCTCATGTCTCCCTAAAACGTATACAACTAAGCTGTTCCCCGACCACTGTAGCATATATGGTCAGGACTTCCTGAGGCTGTGTCACAGGCATGCATCCTTGACCTTGGCAAAAGAAACTTGCTAAATTAACTGAGACCTGTCTCAGATTTTGGGGGTTCACATTTTGGTAACCACAGGAGGATTCTGCGTGAAGATGCCACTGACCTGTGACTCTCCTATGAGTGCTTGGGACCCGCATCAGCTAACTCTATGGCTCAAACCAATAGAACAATTTGCGGAGGTCTTTGAGCACCTCCTCCGGTGAATCCCTAATCTCTCAAAATTTGGCTGAGATCTAAAGTTTATTTTGCTGTATAACTCCTCTTTTTTTGGAGACCTACTTGCTTCCAACAAGGAAGGCATGTCTTCCTACTTTCATGACAATGGAAGTCAGGTAACTCCTTTATGGAGTCTGAGCTCACTTCCAACATGGAAGAGGAGTTTTATTTTTCCTCGCTTCTAGGATGGGAGAGACCAGTCTATAGCCTGAGACTCATCACAAGGCAAGTAACTGGTTTGGGATTCGGCCTTGCAAATTATTTTTAAGCAACTAAAGTTAGCATTAACAAGCAGCTGGTGTTAATTTCTGCTTACATTTAGAACACTCAGAAATCATGTAATTTGTGTGATCATTATTAGTTTTCCTAAACTGTTTTGTTGTTTGTTTCTGGTCTTGCTGGGTTTTTGTGTGTGTGTGTTTCATTGCTTTCGCTTATCGGATCTGACCTACTCCAAACCTTCTAGCTCATTAACGTGGAAATCTTCCACTCCAAAGAAATAAGAGCACCTTGCTCCTCTCAGCCTTTCGTGGCATTCTCAGGTGACTGAGAATCGTGTGAGGGTGTCTGGGAGAAACACTCCCTCAGACAAGCCATGGCTCTAAATAGGTTCCCCTGCAGAAGAACATACTTGGTGTTTAATCTCAGATGGCAGGTACATATGAGGAGCTGACCCCTCCTGCACCTTGAGGCCCTGACACACTGTGCCAGGTAGCTGAGACATGGGTGAACCAAACAGGTTCAGGGGGTCATGATCCCGAAGAGCTAGGTCTGCGAGCAGCACATTTTGGGTCTGACACACATCCCAGCTAGGTTAAATCCGAAGAGTTCCTCGGGGAACAAAGTCTTTCAAGTGGGAGGAAAATGGTCAGCAAAAGGGAAAAAGAAAAAGAGAAAAGATTTTTGATTTTGACTACTAAAGGGGCTTTACTTACATAACGAGGCCACGTTTTTTCAGTCAAACCAAACTGAAAGAGCAATGGTAGTACTGCTGAAATAGCAGCATTTTGTCCTAGCTGATATATGGTAATGAGATTTAAAAAGATGTTTTTAAAAAGTTTAATGGTTAAAAGTCAACTTAACTAAAAGGATAACATCCAAGATGTGCATGTGTATGTGTGCATGTGTGCATATTTGTATTTAAAAGGCCTTTATGGTTTTGGTTTTGTTTGAGTATTTGTTTTTCTCTTCTAAGATCTTGCTTTATTTGAGCAAAAGCTTTTATTTTTCTTATCGGTTGACTGAATTCTGTTTTCACCTGATTTATTGGCTAACATAGTTATTACAACAGAGGCTACACTTGGGTTTTTAAGGAATAATGTAGTTTAGACACTCAGAAATGTCTTTGTTTAAAAAAAGTTTTTTTAAGTGCACTGTAAAGGCGTCTTCCTCCAGCACCACCAGACTTTTTCTCTCTGTACCTTATGATGTAAATTTTGCTATATAATTTTCACCTGAGTTGTTTCCTTTAATACGCAAATTTAAGGCTATTTAGCTACCAAATGCCTAGGGTTGTAAAACAGGTTATCAAGGATCTAAAAGTCTCAGATAGGAAAAATAAATGGTCTTTATGAATCTATAAAATGTACTTCCACTGACATGCCCAATACCTCTATATATTTATGTATTATGTATACAATGTCTCACTACTGAAAATATATAAAGGGATCTAATTAATTGGCTTAAAGAAAAATGAAAGCATTTAAATCAAATACTTTATTAGGAAAAAAGAAAAAACTAGTCAAATGCTTTTTCAAGTTTATGTAACTTAAGTAAAATCTTTAATAAATAAGCTAGCTTTAAAAATTAGTAGTGAAGTAATATCAGAAATGTCTGAGGAATTGCCAGCATACTTTTTTTGGCATTTATTAATCAGGCAATTTCATACTTATCCCTGCCAAATAGTATAAGGCATCAAAATTTGGCACAGGGGTTACAAAACTGTAAACCCAGTCCAAAACAGAGTGATCTTTGCTTGTGTAATTTTTAATAAATAAGATATTGATATTGGTTTAATGAAAACAGCTACTTCTTAAATTTAGTAAGATTACCATAACTTCTAATCTTGTGGCTTTAGGGAGTCTAGTTCATAGGCAGTAAGGAGGTTTGTTTTGGGAAAGGACTGTTATTGTTTTTGTTTCAAAGCTAAACCATAAACCAAGTTCCTCCCAAAGTCCAGAAATGAACAAGGACAGCTTGGAAGCTAGAAGCAAGATGGAGTCTGTTAGGTCATATCACTTTCACTGCCTCAGTTATATTTTTGCAATGGTAAACTATAACTTTAAATCACAACTATCACAGTTTTCATAAATAATCTAGGTAAATCATTAAAATAAAATAATTAGGTAAATGTAATAAGATAAATACTTGTAGACAAATGTCATAATTTGTAATCTAAAGTTGTATTAAATTAAATAGATATTTCATTATTTGGATATTTTCCAATCTATATTGTAGAAGAACATTCTTGCAAGAAAAATAAAAGTGTGTCCATTTTCTTTAAAAAAAAAAAAGGTGAACAACTATTGTCTAATTCAAAACTTATTTAAAGATTATATGTAAAACAAGGTAAAAAGAACCGGGAAATGAAAAAGAGATGTAAGGAAAATTACAAAAATAAAGAGATTTTGTGTGTGGTAAGAAACCTTAAAGAGAAACAATTTTATATGAGAAAGCATCTTGTATGGCAGATTGAGTCTTAGATAGAATGACTGGTTGTTTAAGAAGGAAGGATATTCAGGAAAAACCAGAAAGTCCCAAGCATGTTATGAACAGTTGGTGTAAGTCACAATAAGAGGATTTATTTTGGAAAAAAAATAAATCCTTAATATGATCAAGCTGTCGTATTATTATTAAATTTTAGTTTGCTTAGGAAAAAACTGAGATAATTTTTTAAATTAAGGTTATTACATCCATGTGTCTTCCTGTATGTGCTTTTAAATTTCTTGCGACATTGAGTTACAGAGCTTTGACTCTTGGATCTAAAAAGGACACCAAGTCCTGCTAAATCTTAAACACTGACAGCAATTAAAGTCTCATCTTCAGGCCCTGTAGAAGATGTCAATCAAAATAAACTGCATTCCTGAGACACAGAGCCAGAAATTAAAGCCATTTCAACTTTTCAAGGCCCAGGAACTATCACAGAAGAGGTGGGTGCATAAGATTGTAAGCACCGATTTTGAAAGATGAAATAAGTTAAATTTCTCTATAAATTAATTATTAATGTCAAAGACACACTGATGCAAGACCAGCATATGGACCCCTGTGTCAGATTAGCAAGGTTTTCTTGAAGAACTAACCAACTCCTTAATAAAAGTTATAAAGGTTATAAAAGGCTTAAAAAGTTATATCTTATTATCAAGATTAAATTTTATAGATTGTTACAAAATTTTGAAAAAGCAAATTTAATTGGCTTCATACTCTTTTTATTAGGACTTCATTTTTTTTTTTTTTTTTTGAGAAGGAGTCTCACTCTGTCACCCAGGCTGGAGTGCAGTGGCATGAACTCAACTCACTGCAACCTCTGCCTGCCAGGTTCATGCCATTCTCCTGCCTCAGCCTCCCGAGTAGCTGGGACTACAGATGCCCGCCACCACGTCCAGCTAATTTTTTATGTTTTTAGTAGAGACAGGTATCACCATGTTAGTCAGGATGGTCTCGACTGATTTTATTAGGACTTCTTATTTGGAAAATTAAGTCTCCTCTCTCAAAGAAGGAAGGTTTTCACTTTTTTGAAATGCTTGAGTTATCACTTTGGTTACATGAATGACTTCACAATAACCTGTAATTCTATTTTGTGGTATCAAGTGTTTTAAACCTTTTACATTTGACAAGCTTTCCAAAATCAAACTACTAATTGTGTCTTTTTCTGACCTAATTAATCCTTTAAGATATTAATTTCTCTAAAGTCCAAAAATGACATAATTTGGCTTATTTGCTATAAAAATTATACCAGAAGAATTGTCAAATATTAAATGGTGCTTGATTTTCTTTGGGCTGTATTTGTAAAATATGTTATTGGTATGTGTTCCAAAATTATGGAAAACTCCTGTTATTTTGATATGACTTAGTGTACATTATCAGTAATAAACATAATTGTTATGTTAAAGTTATTGTGTACCACAGAGGTAATACATTTCTTTGTCAGATGAAACCCCATCTCTACTAAAATACAAAAATTAGCTGGGTGTGGTGGTGGGCACCTATAATCCCAGCTACTCAGGAGGTGGAAGTAGGAGAATTGCTTGAACCCAGGAGGCAGAAGTTGCAGTGAACCGTGATCATGCCATTGCATTCCAGCCTGGCAGACAAGTGTGAAACTCCATCTCAAAACAACAAACAACAACAACAACAAAGAATCTGTTTTCATTTGTAACAGGACACAATTGGAGAAACTTGTTATTTTACCAAACTTGTTATTTTCCATTTAACTGGAATGGTGTGCTCTCCTTTAAGGAATCAAAATTGAGTTATGGAGCTAATAAAACCCTTGGCCTCATATTCTGTGTATGTAGTCCCTCTACAGGGTTTCTGACCTGTGCTAAGTAAAGAATGTCACCTTCTGACAGATCAGAAGGCCCAGGTTTATCTTGGAACCTCAAGAGGAGAGGAAATTCACCCAACTCATAGATATTTGATGACACAAATCCGTGGCTCTGCTCAGCTTTTAAAAAGTCTTATCTGAGATTCCTTCTATGGAACAAAGTTTCATTAAAGACAATTTAAAAGCCTATGTAAAAACAATTATTTTTGCTGTAATGCATACAAATAATTAGGCCAAGTATAATAAAGAAAACCAGTCCTACCATGATTTATCTTTAGTAAAATGGGAAACTGGAGAGAGAAAAATTATGTTTCAGAAACTATAGTATCCCTGTTGTTAGGATCTAATCTTGCCCTAATGTTTTCTCCATTTTTATTATTTCTACAGTTTGGGCTGAATTCTAATTTTTTCTTGGCTACAAGTCTTCGAAATAATGTTTTATTTTATTTCCTTCTTGTTTTCCATTTATCCTAACTGAGAGTCACTGAAAACTAACTTGTGCTTTCTTAAAGCCCTGCAAACTGAAACTAGACAACTTAAACTTCAAAAGAAAATAGCCGCAACCTATTTACATACATAAGCCACTTTCATACCTGTACTGATGTGTAGACTTCAGAGTAATGTGGCTTATATTAATTTTCCATGATTGTTCTTTTGTTTGTTGTTGTTTTTCTCCCCGCTTCTCCCTAGTTTCTCTTTATAGGATGTGAGACTTCACAACTTGCTAAAAATGAGCTTTTGGGACCTACCCATCTAGGAATAAACCATCCTAGCAATAAGAGATCAGGTGAAACCTGAGACCAGAGACTCATTTTCTTCTAAAATGCTTTCTCCAAAAGATTTTTAAGAAGAAAAGGGGGAAAATGTGAAAGGAAAATGTCTTAGACCCTTTCAAGCTGGGAATTGCTCAGGGCAAATCTGTCTCCCACTCTATTCAAAGTCATCCCTCTGCTCACTGAGATATGGTAGTCCAAGACACTCCCCTTGTCCATGTTGCTATCCTTGGACTAGTTCATTAACATCTTTCCCTATACTACACGGTTTTCTTACAATGTTAAATGTTATTCTGATGTGGAAATTTTAATCTATCACATGTATATATTCATTATACTACTATGTATGGTTTGCCATATTGACTAATTTGTAGATCAGTTTGAGCCTGTGTGCTCTTGGCTGTGACTGCCAAGTGAACAGATAATACTAAGGAGAGTTGCCTCCTTGAGAACTCCATGTAGCTTGTGCCTTATATGAATAAATAAGCATCAGTAAAAGCCTGACCTTATAAAAAGATACAAACATGCATGGATCTGATTATATCTGGCCTTGTACATCTCATGACATCTACAGTCAATTAACATGTCTATTTTAGTCTCTGGATAGTCCTAGACTATCCAGAAGGTATACACAAATACTTGACAAGTGGGAAAAAAATGTCTGCAACTTGGGTACATACTAATACCTTCCTTCTGTTTGTTAATTGTTTAAATTTTGCTTTGTTGTATGCAACTAAAGCATGCTATGGTATATGCATCTTCTGTTTTTTACAATTATTTGGCTTACAATGGTTTTATTTTTATTTTGTTTGTTTTAGTCTAACATTCCTCAGATAATGAGAGCTCTATCTAAACATGGAATCTTTCAGGATACAAAGTTATGTATTATCCATGTCTGCAGTCTTTGAACTTCAGAGAGATAGTTACCTTCTGGCATCTAACAGATCCTCTATTGTGATTCTACTGAAATAAATCGCTTCTGCCTTTAATCATGATGCTGTATGTGAACCATTTGAGTCTATGACAAACAGTAATTTCCACATGTGTTTTCAAGGCTTTTCTTTGCTCTACCTCACTTCAGCAAGTAATTTGTTATTTATGGACTGTTGAAGGAAGTCAGGGACCCCAAACAGAGGGACTGGCTGAAGCCTCAGCAGAAGAACATGAATTGTGAATATTTCACGGACATTTATTAGCTCCCCAAATTAATACTTTTATAATTTCTACGCTTGTCTTTACTGCAATATCTCAATATAAATTGTGAAGATTTCATGGACACTTATCACTTCCCCAGTCAATGCCCTCGTGATTTCCTATGCCTGTCTTTAATCTCTTAATCCCGTCATCTTCGTAAGATGAGGAGGATGTATGTCGCTTCAGGACCCTGTGATGATTGCTTTAACTACACAAATTGTTTGTAGAGCATGTGCGTTTGAACAATATGAAATCTGGGCACCTTGAAAAAAGAACAGGATAACAGCAATGTTCAGGGAACAAGAGAGATAACCGTAAACTCTGACTGCCAGTGAGTCGGACGGAGCAGAGCCATATTTCTCTTCTTTCAAAAGCAAAGAGGAGAAATATCACTGAATTCTTTTTCTCAGCAAGGAACATCCCTGAGGAAGAGAATACGCCCCTGAGGGTAGGTCTATGAATGGCCCCCTTGGAGGCCACTTTCTTGTACGGTCGAAGCTGAAGGGATGAAATAAGCCCCTGTCTCCTGCAGTGCTCCCAGGCTTATTAGGACGAGGAAATTCCCACCTAATAAATTTTGGTCAGTCAGGTTGTCTGCTCTCAAATCCTGTCTCCTAATAAGATTTTATCAATGACAATGCGTGCCCGAAACTTCATTAGCAATTTTAATTTTGCCCCATCCTGTGGTCCTGTGATCTCACTCTGCCTCCATTTGCTTTATGATATTTTATTACCTTGTGAAGCATGTGATCTCTGTGACCCACACCCTATTCGTACACTCCCTCCCCTT
>NW_012115389.1:1274367-1283410 GCF_000951035.1 Colobus angolensis palliatus
GCATGTGATCTCTGTGACCCACACCCTATTCGTACACTCCCTCCCCTTTTGAAAATCACTAATAAAAACTTGCTAGTTTTACAGCTCGGGGCATCACGGAACCTGCCGACATGTGATGTCTCCCCCAAACACCCAGCTTTAAAATTTCTCTCTCTTGTACTCTTTCCCTTTATTTCTCAGACCAGCCGACACTTAGGGAAATAGAAAAGAACCCACATTAAATATCAGGGGTGGGGTTTCCCCTGATAATGAACCACATTTTTAAAATATAAAGTGATATAACTTTATTCACTCCTCCCTTGTCCCTTTTCTTGCCTTTTGGTTTCCTGACAATTTTAAACCACAAATTGATGTTAAAAGAGGTTTACTAGGAGGGCAAAGACACATGAGCAGAGTGCTTACTAAGTAGAAGGAAAGTCAGAACCTTCCCCAGGGTTCTCAGTGGCAAGGCATGGCGAAGGGGTTAAGCTAAGCTATACCAATGTCAGGAAGTTCTGGTTATACTGGATTTCAGTCAGGACAGAAGAGCTCTCACTTGTCAGCAGTCATTTATGGCCGCGTTTTCCCAACTTCTCATAATCCAAAATGTTCCAGGCACATGGAAAACGGAGAAAACAACTCCAGGTGGAAGCTTTCCAAACATTTGGGGCCTAATGACTAAGACATTATGAGAGGTGAGAGACCTGGGTCAAGAAAAGACAAAAAAAAAAAAAAAAAACACAGTATTCTCAAAAAGAGAAAGCATGTAGTAAGGAAAATCATGGGATAAAAAGCCATACTGTTGTGTGAGCCACGGGAGGCTGTCTGCTGATCCCTGAGGGCCACACATATTTTGGGGCAGAGAGGAAGAGGAGTATCTTTACTTATAATTCCATCTAAATTTTCTAAAACTTAATCTATTGATGTAAGATTTTCTGTTCTATTCTTGTTTTCAATGGAAAAATGTTAATGTGAGGATTTTGAAGGAAATGTGATTTATAATCTTATACTCATATTATTCACAGTCCAGGAAATGGCACAATACTTCTTTGAAATGATTAAATACTTCTCATAATTAAATGCTGTAAAAAATCAAACTCTTTGGAATCAAAGCTCTTGTATTAAATCATAAAACATCACAATGATAGTTAGTTCACCTGTATTCAAAGCAGTAATTTGTTAGTAGTTACATAAATACAATGATCACACACCACTCTTGACATAGTTTTAATTTTAATATTATTTTGTCTTTTGGATTCCCACAATAGCTTACAGAATTGATTGATTCCTGAAAGGTAAGAGTTTATGTAACAGAACCATTATTATTCTAATGTGTACATTTCAAAGGCAAATCAAGAAAAAAATTGTTTTATTCCAGTTATTGTTAATACTACATTTTTAAAGCTTTTTAAACTTCATTTGGAAATTCTCTATTTCTGATGGGCAGAAAAATATCTGATGTAGGATATCTTTTTCACTAGAAAACATCTTTTTTTTTTTAATTTTGATTTTTAAGAATTTAAGGACAAAGATCCTACCCCTTCCTCAGAGTTGGCCCTAACTCTACCCCTTTCTTTCATGAAAGATGCATAAAAAGTAGATTTTTATACTGTTTACTTCTACTATTATTCGACATTCAGAAAACCAAAATTCCTCAATGACTATAGTGTAGGAATACAGGATTGCATTCAACTACACTGTAGGAATACAGGATTGCATTCCTTGAATGACTATACTATAGGAATACAGGATTATCATTAAATGATAAAAATACATTGCTAAAGAGGTTATCAGAGTGGTCATTATATCCCTCACTCCTCAATCTGCTGATACCTGACTTTCACTCCACCCACTGCATATGAGCTGATGTACTGATCTCAAATATTTTACAATTATAATCTGGTGGTATCTTCTTAATCTTCTACCTTTGTGGGTTTGTTATAGCACTTGAAAGGTAGTAACAATAAGTTTCAGCATTTAAGATAAGTAGCACTGATTAAAATTTTTATTTCTTTAAAATTCTCTCATAAAAAAGAACTCTATAATAGTAAGACTTAGTTTTCCAGAATTAAACCAGATTATTCACACCTCCATCATTTCTGCCTCCTGTATCCTGCAGCCACTTTATCCCCTGATTGTTCAGAATGTGGTTCCTGCTCATGATTTTCATTCTGGAATGTGAATTCCCATATTTGGTTATCCTTTTTTAGTGTCTGTGCTGTTCTATTTACTTGCATGCTGTTGATACAAATGTCCCCATGTCTTTCTGGCCAGTCTCATTGGGTGGCTTAAGGATTCATCTTAAATGACTCCTAGACATAGATTTCTTGTCATAGGTTCTCTCTTTTGTACAGTCTCAATATGTATTTCCAACTGTCTATAATTTGTTCCATCCTGAAGGGATTTGCAGTTATTTCAATATTGAGTCAAACATTAAAGGTGTTTCTTCTACATGTACAAATTTATAATGCATTCTATTCCATTATGTGGATTTGAGAAAGATAATTAAATTTCTTCCCCTGGTTTTCTCATTGTCAGTTGTTTAAGAAAACATAAATATCTTCATACTCTCCCTTTTTTTTTTTTTTTTTTTTTGAGATGGAGTCTCGCTGTGTCATCCAAGCTGGAGTGTAGTGGCACAATCTCAGCTCCCTGCAACCTCTACCTCCTGTGTTCAAGCAATTCTCCTGCCTCAGCCTCCCAGGCAGCTGGGATTACAGATGCCCACCACCATGTCCAGCTAATTTTTTGTATTTTTAGTGGAGATAGGGCCTCACCTTGCTGGCCAGGCTGGTCTCAAACTCCTGACCTCATGATTCACCTGTCTCAGCCTCCCAAAGTGCTGGGATTACAGGTTCTAACCATTCTTAAAGGTCCATTCACTTAGAGCTCCCTCAGACTCAATTTTCCCCAGTCTTCCCTTCCTTCTTGTTTCTGGTCTGTCTCCTAGAACAGTAGGCAGGATGGGGAAGGGTTAAGAACAGATATAGAGGCGAACACTGAGGACATTTACATTTTTCTCCAGGCTAGGACTTTCAGTTTAATACCTTTTTGTTATACTTCATTTTAAATGGGAATATATCACACAACTAAAACAGAATAAGTCTTGATTCATCTGGAGTAGAGCTTTAATAGAAAAGTTTCCTGAATGATTTGCTCCATTCTGTTGAACGCATTTTTTTCCAGCTTAAAGATAATAAGGACTAAGAAAGTCACTTCAGTACTACGTGGAGATATTGATAGACTGTTCTCAAACAATTTGCAGTAATGGGTACAGGGTAAGTACCATAGGTTTTCTAGAAAACTGACTGCTAAAAGTCAAAGAAACTTTAAAAAATAAAAATGGCTTTTTATTCCATCCCTCAAATGGGAAACACTGATATATTTATTGTTTGTTTATTTAAAAGCAGTATTTGTTAAATAACTACTATATTTCAGGAATATAGAATATCTATAACTAACAGACAAGTGCATTTTAGGGAAAAACTAATTAAATACTTTATTAATAGGCTATTATTGAGAACTCTTGTACTGAAATTTAACCCCAGCCTTCCCCCCTTTAACTGCCTTTTCTATATTTGGGACACAAAAGTCATGAGAAAGAATAACAGAATACAAACTAGGAGTTTCCTCCTTAGGATAGCAGATCCATTGGAGGACTAAACATCACACATTTAACTAGGAGAGAGCTGACTAGAAACTCACTCTTAGCTTAAACTCTGAAAACAAGGAATTCCAGAGCACTCATTAGAACAGCAGGGCATACCAATAGAAATTTGTTTTGAAAAACAGAAGAATGTTTTAGAAATAAAATCGTTTGTGTTCTCAGTCCAAATTATGGGAGCATAATAATGAGAAATAAATTCAAAAGTTAAAAGAATATATTAAGAAAAGGAAAGCATAAATGTATCATTAAAAAGGAAAGCTACATTTGAGGGCTTAAAACTCTGTTGTGAGCAAAAAAATAAAAATAAAATAACCTGGGCTATAGCAAATTGAATCAGTGATGTGGAGGAAATAGCAAGTCCACTCAGAATGCAGGTTAAAATGTGACCAATGCAGAGATAAGAGAGAACAAAAAAGAAAGAATAAAAAGTCCACATAAATACATTTGAGTTTCCTTAACAGGAAAGCCAAAGCAATGTTTTAGAAGCAATAATCAAAGAAATAACAGAAGAGTGTTTTTCTGAGATGAAGAAAAAACAGTAGATTTACATAATGGTATGTTCACATAAAACGGTCTTTTAAATCAGGTCTTTACATAATAAAGGACTATACAAGTGGAAAACAAAAATATTCAAATCTTCTGTGCAGGATGTAACTGATAGCTATCGCTTCAAAATATACAGTCCCCAAATACCAGCGACGTACGACAATATGAATTTTTTTTTTTCTCCAGATCTACACACCCACCAGTAAAGCTCTGTGATCGCAGCTGGGTTCTCTCATCTGTCTGGGCTTAGCAGGGTAGCTCTGCTTCACTCCACAGTCATAGCCTTCTCAGGTGTGCTCCACATCTCGTTCTGAGACCCAGACTGAAGGGCAGCAGCCTCCTCAAGCAGTCCTTCTCATAGCAATAGTGAAAAGACAAAGGACAGGTCAAAACAAGCAAGCATATGAGTCCCTGCTTGCACCCCAGTTCTTAACATTTTACCCACATAGCTGAGCTCTTTCAAGGACATTTTATATACGTATTAGCATTATCCAGTGAAGTCAGTGAGAGCTGCCATTTCTCATAGAAACTCTAGTTAAGAAAGCAAAATTGAGTCTTATTTGTAACTAGAAGGGAATGCCTATGTTCTCTGCCATTAAAAAACAAAAAACGCAGATTCATGTATTCATATATGCATATAACAACTCTATCAAGTTAATATTTATGATTTCAATAATCCTATTTCTAAATCAAATGCAATGCATAAAGTTATTTTCAAAGGAGATAGTTTGAATTTTGTCCTCACTGAACAAAGAGGCAAATCTGAGTTCTGTTCTTTCTTTTCCCAGTGTATTATCTCTCCTTTTCCTCCACATTTGTCTCTAAATATAAAAGTACGCAGTTTTACTTCTGTAAGATTTAGAATTGTATCACCTCTATGACTCATCACTCATCTCTAGCAGAAGATACGCAGTTTTGGTTAAATTACTCCCAAAGTAATAAGCCTGAAGTCTTCTTTTCTGGCTTTCAGGAAGCTTAGAGAGAGCTGACCTGCTAATGAAATGCCATTTGTGTAACAATCCCTGGGTCTCTTATGAGTGTTGCCAGTAAATGAAATTCAACGGCATTACAAAATGAAAAGTGCTGTCACAAGACAGGATGTTGGAAATTCCAGATGGTGTGTGTGCATGTGGATGTGTGTGTACTGCATTTGCATAGATAATTGTTGGAGTTTGATAGACAGTTTGACATCTTTTAAAAAGTAATAATGTACAGAAAGGACAAGTCAAAAGAGGAGATGAAGGAAACTAGACGCTTTCCTGTACTGTTACTAGACATTTCAATGAGTGCAAACATTCCAGGGAAAAATATGACAATGCTTAGTGAATATTAGTATGAATCGCTTTTTACCTGAATAAAGAGTTTAAAAATTTAAAAATGCTTGCAGTTTAGAGAAGGTTGGATTTTACTGACCAGGCTAAAATGCATTATATCAAATGAGCAAAATTGTTATATTCTAAAAAAGAGTATTATTTCCAATAGCTCCAGTTACAATAGACACTCTTTATATACATAATACTATAGTAGGAGTAAGTGTATGCAAGTAAAATAAATAACACTGGACGCCAAGAAGGAGATTCTCTTATAGACTCTGAATTGGAAACAGTATTAAGGGGGAAAATAAGATTGTAGGCAACAGGGCTTAGACAGTAAATCAAGATAATTTACTGACTTTGACTGTACAAACGTACTTTAAACATGATACATTCTAGTCAGGATCAAAATTCTCATTGATCTGTATCGCCTCACCTGTTCTGCTAGACACTTCGAAATAGTCACAAACACATTTTTACACGTGCCAAGCTGATTACAGATGAGTGAAACCAAACTGGATGCTATTGCAAGGTCGTTAAGTCCCTTTTCAAGGATACAGCTCCTACTCAGAAACAGTGTTTTTGTTGCCATAAAGAAGTAAAGACCTAGTGGCCTAGGTTTTGAGTTTTTTAAGAAAATACAGAAAAAAAAAGTTTTTCTTGAATCTCCTAATTTTTTAACGTATTTGGTTTTACTTGGGAATTCAGGAACACAAATTCAATTTAGTAATATTACTCAGTATAGGATGAAAAATTCTAATCCATTCTGTAAGATCCAGTTCTTATTTGTAAATTTCATATTCATATTGTATTAGATTTCATTTTAATATAATTTAATTATTTCATTTTATTTGTCCCTTCATCCTCTACTGGGTACATATACCTTTCTACTCTTCATGTACCTCTCTAATGTTTTGGATATAGAGCTGTGATGTATATTGTTATAAAATACATGAATATTTACCAAATAGGCAATGTACTTTTGTGTATTTTTTCAAATTTACTTTAAATGGTAATGAGCTATTAATAATCTTTAGCAAAGTAAACATTATATTTTTAATCTACATTAGTACCCCTTCGAAGAATCCTATATGTCTTAACCACTTATATTTCCACTGGTACTGTCATGGGCCACCTTGTGTCCTCCCAAAAATATGTGTTGAAATTTTACCCTCCAGAACCTTTGAATGTGACTTTATTTGGAAGTAGGGTTATTATAGACTAAATTAAATTAAGGCAAGATCATTAAGGTGGACCCTAATCCAATATATTTGATATCTTTTATAAAAGGGGGAAATTTGAACACAACGACGGAGGAGAACACCACAGGAAGGTGAAGGCAGAGATCGGGGTGACACATCTATAAGCCAAATGCAGAAGGTTGCTGGAAAATCAGCAAAGCTGGAAAAGAGGCATGGAACAGATTCTCCTGCACAGCCCCCAGAAGGAATCAACCCCACTGACACTTCCATTTCAGAGTTCTAGCCTCTAGAATGGGGAGACAATAAACTTCTGTAGTTGAACCCATGTCGTTTACGACCCCCTATTATTGCAGCCCTAGCAAATGGATGCAGGTAGACACTTAGACTGTCTGCTAAGCCCACTAACTAATGATCTGATAAATATATACCCATGTCTCTCCCTCTGGGGATTTGTGATAGTTTTTCTGAGTTATATGTCATAAAATAGGATAGCTGCATCATCTGGTATACATACAATCAATCTCACTAAACAATGACAGATTTCTCTTCAGAATCACTCTATCAGTTTACACTTCCTCATCAGTGCAGGACAATTGTTCATTTCCCAGCTTTTTGAGCATTTTCAGATTTGTCAGATTTTTTTGTCATGTGCTTTTAGTATGCCCTGCATATCCCCGGTCTGGAAATTACCTATTCATAACAATGAAGTTTTCTAATTGAAGAGTGGGATGATTCTCTACTTTTAATATTCAGAAGCTGTGCTGTAAGTACTTTCTCCCACTCTTTGCTCTTTTTAATCTTTTGTGCTGTTCTTTGATACATGGAAACTTTTATTAATATTTTTCTTCAGGAAAAATGCATTTATCTTTTCCTTTATGGTCTGTGAATAGAAATATATAGCTTAGGAATTATCTTCCTATTCTGAAGTCATAGAACTAACCCCAGCAAATTCAAGTCTCTGACTCACATGGAATTTTTTTGTATGATGTGAAATAAGGATAATATGTTTCCCATGTGTCAGAAATATTTATTGTCTGACCCATTTTTCCCACTGGGGTGCAATGCCAGGGACATCATAGACCATATTTCCATGGATTCATATTTCTGTTGCTAAGTTCTTGATTGTGTTCCATTCATCTATTCTTCTATTCATGAACCAATGTCACCTAGAGTTAAATCATGTTAGAGCTATAATAATATATAGTAATGCATTTTTAGCATTATATATCAATTTTAAAAGCAGTTTAAGTTTCACAAACGTTCCTATAGGAATTCTGATCAGAATTGTATTGAATTATATTTATTTCGGAAAAACTGACATCATTTAACAGCCATAATTCTATTGCCCAATAAGGATGTATTAGTCCATTCTCACAATATCATAAAGAAATACCTGAGACTGGGTAATTTATGAAGAAAAGAGGTTTAATTGGTTCATGCTACCACATGCTGTACAGGAAGCATGACTGGGGAGGCCTCAAGAAACTTGTAATTATGGTGCAAGGCAAAGGGGAAGCAGGCACATCTTCACAGAGCTGGAGCAGATGGAAGAGGAGGGGGAAGTGCTACACACTTTTAAACAATCAGATCTCCTGAGAACTCACTCACTGTCATGAGAACAGCACCAATGGGGAAATCTGCCCCCATTATCCAGTCACCTCCCACCAGGCACCACCTCCAACATTGGGAATTACCATTTAACATGAGATTTCGGTGGCGACGAAGGTCCAAATCATACCAAAGGATATATTGAAGAGTTGCACAAAATTGTGTTATTTAGCCAGACACAGTGGCTTGATCCTGTATTCCCAGCAACTCAGGAGGCTGAGGTGGTAGAACTGCTTGAACCTAAGAGTTCGAGTCAAGCCTGGGTAATATAGCAAGAACTCATCTGAAAAAAAAATTATTATTGCCTGACAATTTAAATATGGATGTTTTAAAATGCTATTCTAAAACAATTTTGAAAAAGAAAATCCTTTTTAAAACATAATAATAACAAGTAACTTGGTTCAAAATATTTAATAACCATTTTATATTGAAAATTTGAGAATTACATATTATGTAAAGAAATTGATTATGATGAAATGTACACACATATGTCAATATTTGTGATTCTTATCTGCTTTTAATATATCCCTGGTTATTTCTGAAGTTATTTTGTACCATGCTCTTATTATTTCTTAGTTGCTCACAAAAGTATATATACCTTTCTTCAAAGTCACGTTTTGTGGTTATAAAAGTTGGAATTATCAACTTTTTTTTTTTTATTATTATACTTTAAGTTCTAGGGTACATGTGCATAACGTGCAGGTTTGTTACATATGTATACTTGTGCA
>NW_012115389.1:1288975-1299868 GCF_000951035.1 Colobus angolensis palliatus
CACTATATATGTTAGAATTGCAATGTGTAGAACAGTTCAAAATGCAGAAATCACCGGTCTTCTGTGTCCTTCGCGCTGGGAGTTGGAGACTGCAGCTGTTCCTATTCGGCCATCTTGCTCCGCTGGAATTATCAACTTTAATAAATTCATCTGTATGGACCCAAATATGCTTTATAAAAATGTTGTCACTATATATGTTAGAATTGCAATGTGTAGAACAGCTACTATTAGAGAATATGTCAGTTATAAACTTGTCATGTAAATATATAAATATTATAGCTTAAATTTTTCCAGAGTATCTGTCTTGGTCTTGTTTCATAGACTCTGTCTTTAGCAAACATGTGTATCAGACAGCTCACCAAACAATAACTTATATTCTGATTATTTTGCCAAATGTAGATGTGACAAAATTCAAAGATTTCTTATATCCCTTCAATTTTGATATAGGATGTAAATTGATTTAATTAAACATAGGAACACTATCAAATGATTATTCTGACAAGTTAAGATATTGCACATCACAAGCATGAATTTCAATATTGAAATTTGTACATCATTATTTTACTTAATATTACATATTTTCTAAAATGTTGCTTAAAGTATATGGATTTGTTAATTTTTTGAAAAAGTATTTTTAAAATTTGGTTTTCATAAAAATATTTTATAGGCCTACCAATATAATAAAACTAATTTTTTGATCAAAAAATAAATGTTTAAATTATATAATTTTAACTGTTCTTTAAAGACTGCTTTCACTCTCTAGAGTACCTTAATAGGACAATAAATTATATCGTCAGCTTGTATATTACCAAACTCTTCCTATTCTGGTTTCATAACTTTTCTTCTTACTCATTTTCCCTTTTTTCTTCCTATAGCTTTTGTTCACTTTCTTGTTTTATTATAAATACATTACTTTGGATGAATAAACGTCTCATCATTATTTAAATGTTCCTTGCTGCTGGTTGTTGTTTGTTTTGTTTTGTTTTTTGTTTTTTTGTTTTTTAACATATCTACTTCACAGTTCCTGATTCCAACTTATTTTTTATTTTTTTAAACGTAAAATGTTCATGAAAACGCGCACACACACATACACACACACACACATTTAGAATAACACTCCCAGGGCCAAAATCTTCTAAGGATGACAGTATCCTTAGGCAAACTAAAACCATAGAGAGATGCTATTGTTAGCCCCTTTTGAATTGCTTTAATGGAATACCTGAGGCTGGGTGATTTGTAAAGAAAAGGGACTGGCCAGGCGCGGTGGCTCGCCCCTGTAATCCCAGCATTTTGGGAGGCCGAGGCAGGCGGATCATGAGGTCAAGAGATCAAGACCATCCTGACCAACATGGTGAAACCCCGTCTCTACTAAAAATACAAAAATTACAGAGTGGTGGCACTCACCTGTAGTCCCAGCTACTCGGGAGGCTGAGACAGGAGAATTGCTTGAATCTGGAAGGCGGAGATTGCAGTGAGCCGAGATCATACCACTGCACCCCAGCCTGCCAACAGAGCAAGACTCCATCTCAAAAAAGAAAAAGAAAGAAAGAAAAGGGGCTTAATTTGTTCACAATTCTGCAGGCTATATTGAAAGTACAGCACCAGCATCTGTTTCAGTTCTGGTGAGGCCTCAGGGAGCTTTTACTCATGGCAGAAGGCCAAGTGTGAGCAGGACAGACATCACATGACAAGGGAAGGAGCAAGGGAGAGGGAGCAAGAGAGTTGGGGATGGGGGGAAAATCATACTCTTAAATAACCAGAGTTAACCACTCTCAAATTCAGAGCAAGAGCCCATTCATTACAGAAAAGAGGGCACTAAATCACTCATGAGGGATTCATTCTCATTATTCAAACACTTCCTACCAGGCCCCACCTCCAACACTGGGGATCACATTTCCACATGAGATTTGGAGGGGACAAGCATCCAGACCATATCAGGTGCCAATTACACCCTTCAGAATAGCCAAACTTAAAAATACTGACAAAACAGTATTTATAAGGATATAGAACACTTGAGACCCTCCTATATTGAGAGTAAGAGTGTAGAATAGTACATCCTCTTTGAACAATTGTTTTTTCAGTTTCTTATAACATGAAATAAATATCCACAGGGGACTCCAGTAGCAAATGTTCATGATGGCATTATTGATAACAAAAATCAAAAAGTGGAAATCATGGCCAAAAACTGAAATCCATATGTCCATCAACAGTGAATGGGTGCAAAATTTGGTTATATTATTACAATGGAACATTGCTTAACAAGAAAAATGAGTGTGTTGCGGATATATATAACAATATGGAGGAATCTTATTGACATTGTATGGAGTGAAAGAAACCAGATACAAACACATACCCATGTGTTTCAACATGATAAAAATGATAACAGTGGCTTCCTGGGTAGGAGGGTGTGCTGTGGTGTGAGTGGGTAATGAAAGTCATGGGGAAAAAGTATTCTTGATTGAGGGAGGGGTTTACACAGGTGTCACAATCATCAAACTCTAAATCGGTGTGTTTTATTTTATGTAAATTATAACTTAATGAAGATGGTCAGAAATCCCATGGTTTTTATTTTTATCATTTCTAAGTTCACAAAAAGTAACAGCAGAAACTATAATCAAATCTGTATTTATACATAATACATTTAAAAATATTTTTCAGCATAACTAAATAATTGTTTTAAGTCAGTGATAGATTTTGGGGAATAAAAATACAACAAAATCAATAAAAATTCTCTTCGTTTAAATACAATAGTCTGTTGGGATTATTTAGATTTTATTCAATTTTCTTTCCTTGCTATTATTTTACCATTTTAAAAAAACCGAATAAAGTAAATAGATTTGATGCAATTATTCCCAACTCCTGCTAAGGAAACAAGTTAAATAACTCTCTTATGTATGAAAAAATACAAACAAAGAGCAAATAGGGTCTACAATTTTTTTATTACCAGCCAACAGGCTTTACATTGGATGAATATTTCCCAAACTGTATTTTGTAAAGCAGTAATTTCCCATGATATCTATTTCAAAAAATACAATTCTTTTGCAATTTATCTTTGACAATTTTTGAATAAACGAATATGAAGGCATGTATGAGGTATTTTAAGAAGTTGTGCACTATTTCTCAGAAAGTCAGGGAGTTGCTTACAATATTACCTGGTATATAAATGCATTGACATTTAGCCAAGGTGGCATTTTTCTTAAGGAACCTGCTGGTGGACATGTGTGTTGTCAAGTCTCTCTAAGTATGATTACATATGCATGTGTTTATTTCTGTATATGGCTTTTAAATATTCATAATAAAGTATAAAGTATAGAAGTATAGATTTACACTCTATACTTTTATTAATGTACACTCAATTGTCTTTTTTCCACCCATAGTCTCATACCCCTACTACCCTATCACTTGCACCCTGCAATAACCTCCCAAATAAACTGTTTGCATTCAAGTTCTTTTTCGGGGTTCCACTTCACAGATAACTCAACCTAAGACAAACTTCAAAAAGATACTCGTGGGCGGGGCGCGGTGGCTCAAGCCTGTAATCCCAGCACTTTGGGAGGCCAAGATGGGCGGATCACGAGGTCAGGAGATCGAGACCATCCTGGCTAACACGGTGAAACCCCGTCTCTACTAAAAAAATACAAAAACTAGCCGGGCAAGGTAGCGGGCGCCTGTAGTCCCAGCTACTCCGGGAGGCTGAGGCAGGAGAATGGCATAAACCGGGAGGCGGAGCTTGCAGTGAGCTGAGATCAGGCCACTGCACTCCAGCCTGGGGGACAGAGCGAGACTCCGTCTCAAAAAAAAAAAAAAAAAAAGATATTTGTGTTTCTTATAATAGCTTTTACTACTGTAATTGATAGTCTTCCATACCTTAGTCACTAAACAAAAGTTTAATTCTTACTTATGTAAGACTAACTAGCATGAGGGGGTGGGCATTAACACTAACAATTCAAGAGACCAGATTGATGGAGGCTTGAACAATATTCAGTGTTTAACTTTCAAAGGTATCCTCAGCACCAACATCCAACAAGCAGATGAACAAAAGAGCTGAAAATCATGCAAGTCATTTTTATTGTCCAGATGTGACACTGGTCAGAATTTAGTCATCTGGACATACCAAACTGCAAATGAGGCTGGGAAATGAACTGCAGCTGCATTCCCAGGAGGAAAGAGGTAGTCCAACAATTAAACAGGCACTGTCCTGGACATTCTTTTCTGGTAACCACATACTTATTTTGTTCCTCTTCTGATAAAATGCAGCCCAACTTATTTCCCAAGCCTTAAGCTTCATCTTCTGAGGTGTACAGGCCTAGAACTGACCTCCCCTTGACTCCAAATATGCCCCCGAGTGATGGCAATCTAGAAATCAAAAACAAGAAAACCACCCACTACTATCCTTTCATACACCCAAGGTACAATGTTGGAACAAAAGCAAAAAGAGTAATAAAAACTTGTAATCAAGAGGAAGCATCAGAAACACACAATATTCTCTGGACATCATAATTTGGAAATCTTTCAGCAAGCCTTATGAAAGTCCCCTACCCTGGATGCAGGCACAGTTCATTAGATGACTGTATTCCTGCTCTCTGAAAGGAATAAGATTCCACGTCTCTTGTGGCCCATGGATTCACCTTTTGTGAGATTCTTCGCATTCATTTTCCTCCGTGGACACATTTGAAGTTGGTTTTGGCAGTTTTCACTGCTTATGAGTTTTACAGTTTTTGTGGCCTATTTCCTACTGGTACATACTTGACTATTTAAAATTTGTCTTAGAATTGAATGGGTAAAGTTTTTCAAAAAATTGCTTTTTTTCTTTAATTGCTTAATACTTCTGACGTGTATATTTTAAATCAGTTTCACTTGCCAGTAATGAAACTTAAAGGTGTTTTGCTTTTTTCCTAGGAATAATGATCAAGTGTAAGTTGCTTTTTTTCTGCCTTTCCTTATTTCATTCTCTTCAACTAGGAGTGATTTCATTAGTTCTACTTGCATTTCATTGGACAGAGATGAGTCATATTAGCATAACTAATTATTAATCTAACAGAAGATGAGAATGGAAGTCTAGCTATGAGCTTCAGAAAGAAAGGTAAATAAAATTATTGCCAACTCATTTCTGCATTCTGTTCCATGAAATTTTAAGTAATTTTTATTTTGTTGAAATATTAATATATGAAATTACCTAAATATTGAACATTTAAAATATATTAGGGTGCAATTTATTCATTTATTTTATAAATATGTATTGTCCAGTGTGCCAGGCACTGAGCTAAATGTTAGGTATATAGGAGTAGATGAAACACACAAAACTCCTATCTTATATGGAGCTTACATTAGTGCCTACAATTTACTTGACTTGCTCAAGATAAAAAGGTGATGATAGACATTTGAAATTATTACTTTCTAATCTGTATGCAGTTGTAAAGACAATTGTCTTCCCAGTAGAATAAAATTAGCTGGAGCAAAAATCATAGATGCTACCTCGGCCATTACCACCAATTAATTCTTTTCGGAGCAATTCCCTGATGACATCCAAGTGGCAAACATAATTTTAACATCAAAGAAATTACTAGAGGGGCACAGCAGGAAAATTCATACTTAGTCAATTTAATTTAAATTATAAATTGCAGTAGGAAAATTAGTTTTAAAAAATCGAATGGAGAAGCACATGGAGAATGCTGGTTCTAAGGTGGTTCCCAACGTTAAAAAAAGAAACTCTCAATTCACTCCATTCACTCTTAGCTAATTTACTTGAATTTTTATAGCAGAAAAGCCACAAAGGCATTTGTATGTATGAAGTTTGTGATTCAACAACCTATAAATTAGTTTTTGAGGCTTAGCAAGTCACTGAAAGTTGATAGGGTTTATTGTAAAAATCAAAGATTTGTAATGAAATATTTTAGGATAAAGACATAAAACTATTAAGAATACTATACTATTTTTATAAATTTACATAGGAATAATTTAAATGCAATTGTTCATTTGTACAATTCGACATGCTGTTTCTACAGTTTATATGCAAATGCAAAACACCTAGAATGATCAATAACTTAAAAAACAACCAACAAGATTGGAGGATTTAAACAACATGGGTTGAAGATACACTATAAGGCTACAGTAATTGTGATGATATTAATAGAAATAAAGTTTAAAAACTAGAAAAAAACAAAATACTGTCTCCAGAGGTAGACTCACATGTGTTTGATAAATTAATTTTTGATAGTGATGACAAGGTAATTAAGTATTGATAACAAAGACTTTTCAATAAACATTACTGGAAAATGGAATACCTAAATAGGGAAAAAAATTACACTACAATGTTCACAATAAAAATTCAAGATGGGTCATAAGCTTAAATGTATAAGCTGAAGTCATAATGTTTCTAGAAAAAATATAGGAGAATGACTTTATAATATGGTGGTAGAGAATAATTTCTTAGAGAAGACATTAATGAACCAAGCTGGGTTTAACCAGAGAAGCAGAACTAGCAGGATATATGGATGGATGGATAGATAGATAGATAGATAGATAGATAGATAGATAGATAGATAGATGATAGATGATTTATTACAAGGAATTAACTTACACAATTGTAATGGATGGCTAAACAATCCAAAATCCATAAAGCTGTCAGTAAGAAAGGAAGATCGTGAGGATGAACTCCATGCATATAGGAAGCTGTTGTTCACAAGCTGAATTTCTTTTGCGCTCTTTCTCTCTCTCTGTCTGTCTCCCCTACTTTCTCTCTCACTTTCACTCCCTCTCTCCTACCTAAGCCCAGTTTTTAAGGCTCCTAATTGATTAGGAGACCCACCAGATTTTCCAGAATAATCTCCCTTACTTATATCTGCACATCGGCAAAATACTCTCACAATGATACTTAGATTAGTGTGTGAAAAATTAAAAACTGTTGGCAGGTCAAACTGATGCATCAAAATTTCCATCTTAAAGAAACAAAGTAATAAAATGAATTTCATTAAAATTAAATTTTTTGCTTATGCAAAATTACCATTTAGGAAATGAAAAGTTAATCCACAGACTGGGAAAATACAATCACAATACTTAAATCTTGCTAAGGACTTGTATCATGAATACATAAAGAACTCCTACAAATATGAAACACAAGTAATTCAATAAGAATAGCAAAAAGTTTAAAAAGACAGTTCTTAAGATAGCATATATAAATGCCCAATAAGTACATGAAAAGGTGTTCAACATCTTTCATTGGCAAAGAAGCACAAATGAAAGCAAAAATGAAGTATTTGTTGCCACCCACTGGAATAGCAAAAATTACAAAGACTGAGACAGGAATAAATCAGAGTGGTCACAGGAGAGCCGAAAATTCCGGGTAGCAGTTTCAGATGTCTAGCAAAGGGAAACCTTTGAAATATCTGCAGAGTCTAAGGGCAAATAAGACCCTCAAAAACAGGGTGTGGACCAAGCTGGCTAAGACCAACTGACCCAACATGGCACTGGATTTGGCCTCAGCTTCACCTAGGACCTTATATGCTCATTACACACCCACTAGTGCCATGACAGTTCTGAAAACACTCATATTTGGTTAAGAATGGGTGGCACCACAAACCTGAGAAATCTTCACCTTTGCCAGGAATTTTCATGAATATTCAATTCCTTGGTTGAAGGAGCCCAGAAAGGTAAAACTCGCTTGTGCATGTCTCTCTCGAGTACAACTGCACTCTCTTTTCTTAATGTCTACTTTTCCCTTTACAATAAGTCTCTGTACTTTTTTTTTTATTTTTTTGAGATGGAGTCTTACTGTGTCGCCCAGGCTAGAGTGTAGTGGAGTAATCTCGACTCACTGAAGACTCCGCCTCCCGGGTTCAAGGGATTCTCCTGCCTCAGTCTCCCGAGTGGCTGGGATTACAGGCGCCTTCCACCGCGCCTGGCTAATTTTTGAATTTTTTAGTAGAGACGGGGTTTCACCATCTTGACCAGGCTGGTCTCAAACTCCTGACCTCATGATCCACCCACCTCGGCCTCCCAAAGTGCTGAGATTACAGGCATAAGCCACCGCTCCCCGCCTGTACTTTCACTATTTCCTGACTTGCCCTTGAATTCATTCTCATGACGGTGTCAAGAGCCTGGAGGACCCCGGGCTCAAGGTCCCACTGGCATTCAGGAACCTCCCCCAGCCAGTCAGTATCATAAGAATACCAAGGAGGGGGAAATGTTGCTGAAGCGAGTGAAAAATGCTACAACTACTTTGGAATATAATTTGATAGTTTCTAATGAAACCTCATAATTCCATATTTAAGTATTTAACCATCAAAATGAACACATGTATCTATATAAGTCTTGCAGATGAATGGTACTAGTTTCTTGCAGTAAATTAATAGGATCACTAGATTTTTAAGCTTGTTTTGAAATAACTTTGTTTATAAATTTGTTACATTCCTATAATTTAAAAAGTCGCTTATATTACAAGTCCCCAGATATCGAGATTATTGTATTGTATTTTGTTCATGCTTCTTATAAAGACATATACACCACATACACATGACTCTATAACGATGGGTATTTTAAACTTCCTCTTTTATTATTAAACAAAACAAGTAACTTTTGTGAATTAAGAAGTAATAGATTTTATGATAAATCTACATGACTCGGAAAATATCGTATGAATTGTAGTTTATCATAGAATTGTGTAAGGGCTCAAATGGCTGAGATCCTGTTCTGTTTCCTCTAATTATCTCTCCTTCCTCACCTGCATTTATGGAGAACACACATTGGGCAAAATATGTGTCTGTCCTACTGAGAATATCAACTCTACCTCACAGAACTGAGAACAAATGCTGAGAGAGTTACTGTTTTACCAAGATGAACTTAACCAAACAAAGAGATAGAAACCAAATTCAAAGCCAAGAGCCTTACCTGTTGATAAAAATGGAGGAATGAGAAAATAGCATTTATCGGGGAATCATGAGTTAATTGTGTTACCAGGCTTTAGGGAAAGGGGCTGGGTGAGCAGTCAATATACTATTACATGCATAGTTCTTAGAAAATGTCAAGGAAAAATATTTCCCATGGATTTTAACTGCTTGGATTCAGAGCATAGAAAACAGATGAAAACTTGAGTGTAATATTAATAAAGACCCTTTAAAAAGATGTTACATAAAAAGAAAAATCACAGGCCAATGAAAAATACATGCAGAATTCTAAATAACATTTTAGCACACAAAATCTAATGATTATTAAAAGTATAACACAACAAAACACGAAGTGAGATTTTTCCCAAGAATGTAATAGCAGTCAAACATTTTATCAAGACATTTAAAAATAAGCATAAAAGTAGATGTCTGAGTCCTGTTTATAAAATTCAATAGATGTCTGAGTCCTGTTTATAAAATTCAAGATCTATTCCTCCCATCCAAGTACTAACCAGGCCCGACACTGCTTAGCCTCTGAGATCAGACAAGATCAGCCGCGTTCAGGGTGGTATGGCCATACTCAACAGCTATTCCTAAGGAACTAAAAAGTGTAATAAAATAAGAGTACAAGACTATCACTGAAACATTCACAATTTCATGCACACACATAAAAAAGTTATAGGCCAAAAGCAATATAGACATGAGAGTCTGGGGAAGGTTAACAGCATCTAGTCTGGAGCCCGAGTACTTGAGGGTTATGCTGAGTTTCTCATATTTCTGTGATCTTGAGCAAGTTGTGGGACTCTCTTTGCCTCAAGTCTTTATGTTGTTAAATCAAGTTTAGCCTAAAGCTGCCTTTTTACATATTTTATGTTCAGCCTAAAGGTTTCTCTGTACTTAGTGAACAGTAACCTAAATGAAAATGTAAACAGACTGAAGCCTACTTTTGTGCCAACCACCAAGTTTTGACCAATCAAGGGCTAACTGTTCAAACCATGTTCAAATAAGGCAAACACCTGCCAAGCTGCAACCAATTTGGTTGTTTCTGTACCTCACATCTGTTTTCTGAACATCACTTTCCTTTTTCTGTCCGTAAATCTTCTACCACATGGCTACACTGGAGTCTCTGAGCCTACACTGGCTCAGGAGGCTGCCTGATTCGTAAATCATTCCTTGCTAAATAAAACTCTTAAATTTAATTCACCTGAAGTTTTTTCATTTAATAGATGGCATCGGAAGTGGGATCCAAAGTAGAGCATCTAATGACCCCCATGGGGGCTGAGTGACTAAACGAGGTACCCACCATCAAGGACTAAGCTCTGATTATTTTTATGTTGCTCAAATTCCTTTCTAAGGGATCTGGGGAGTCAGGCCCTACAAACCATAAATTCTCATCAGATGGGGTTTATTCACCTCTGTATATATCTTGACTTACTTTCCAATCTGACTCTGGCATAACAAGGAAGAAAATAAAAATATTTTACTCCAAAACATGTTTCTCTGCCATATCTTGAAATGGCCCTGCAAAGCTATCCCTTGTGGGAAAAATCCACATTCTGCAGAGAATCCCCTTCCCCACCCCTTGCCTTTTTTTCCTTCCTTCCTTTCCAGATCCAGGAGACAATCCACTAAGAGCCAGGCACCCTTTTAGATCCGATAAGAAACATGTTACAACCTGCTCTCTCTGAAGTCGGCTATCCTAGAGCTCCCACTCCCATTGCATAATAAAACTTGGTCTCCACAATCCTTTACCTTTTTTTATTTTTTTATTTTTTTTTGAGATGGAGTTTTGCTCTTGATGTCCAGGCTAAAGTGCAATGGTGCAATCTTGGCTCACTGCAACCTCTGCCACCCAGGTTCAAGCAATTCTCCTTCCTCAGCTTCCTGAATAGCTGGGATTACAGGCATGTGCCACCAGGCCCAGCTAATTTTGTATTTTTAGTAGAGATGGGGTTTCACCATGTTGGTCAGGCTGGTCTCAAACTCCTGACCTCAGGTGATCCACCCACCA
>NW_012115389.1:1299918-1301784 GCF_000951035.1 Colobus angolensis palliatus
GGTCAGGCTGGTCTCAAACTCCTGACCTCAGGTGATCCACCCACCTCAGCCTCCCAAAGTGCTGGGATTACAGGCATGAGCCACCACACCTGGCCACACAATCCTTTAACTTAACCTAAACATTTCCTTTCTATTGATCCCGGGTCTTCAGATAAACTCAACCGTCAACCAGAAAATGTTTAAATTTACCTATAGCCTGGAAGCTCCCTGCTTTGAGTTGTCCCGCCTCTCTGAACCAAACCAATGTATTTCTTAAATGTATTTAATTGATGTCTTGTGCCTCCCTAAAGTATATAAAACCAAGCTGTACCCTGACCACCTTGGGCATATGTTCTCAGGACCTCCTGAGGGCTGTGTCATGCGCCATGGTCACTCACATTTGGCTCAGAATAAACCTCTTAGAATATTTTAGAGTTTGACTCTTTTTGTCCACTCCATTGTGGCCATTTCCCTCTCATAGCAACTGAGGATCATGTCAATTCTCTTTTAGATTCTGAAGGTCCATGGATTTGTGTTTTGGGGTCTCCAATGTCTTTAAGCAAATTTCTGACCCAAACTGGGTTTGGAAGTCACAATAGAAACTGACTAGGTCCAGGATTGGATTGGATCTGATAATTAACTGGCTTGGATCCAGTTATAGGCCTCTTATGTCTGACTCGGTCAGAAAGAAACCAGTCATAAATGGCAATATTGCAGGGGGTGTATAATATGACTTTTGAAAATTCATGAGGATTTTTCTATTGCATGCTTAGATAGGAAAAAAATCATTGCCAAGTTGATTAAGGGAAGCTGATATCCAAAGCCAATATATCAGATAAAGATGGAATCCTTAGTTTTGGAAGAACTGAGTATCTTCTGGCTTATACATGCTGTAAACCTACAATATCTGAGACAGGTCTCAGTTAATTTAGAAAAAGTTAATATTGCCAAGGTTGAGGATGCACACCCGTGACACAGCCCCAGGAGGTCCTGACGACGTGTGAAAGGATATAAAATGTGTGTGAAAGTGTGTACACTGAAGCCTTACTGCTAAAACCTGTGCCTTACATTCTTGAAGATTTTGTAAGTTCTTGTTCTCCTGCTGGTAGCATCCAGGGGAGTCACAAGATGTCACAAAACCGGTTATGAAACTTGTTGCGAAAAGATTAACTGCCCTTTGTTCTGCTTCTGTAAGACTGCTTTCCGGCCTCAGGGTTTGCAAAAGCAAGCCCTACCCTTGCCCTGCAAGCCCCTGACAGACGTCATCAGGATTTCTAAATTAACTGAAATACTAAAAATGGCGGGAACCAATCATAATCAACCAACTCGCCTTGTTCAAATGTCAGCCAATCATACATTAGATTTGTATAATAACTCTGTACCTGTTTACCCTAGACTATATAATGCTGTCTTGAGCCCACTACTGGAGCTCTCCCGCTTTACTCCGCTCTTGGAGGCGTGAGAGTTCCAGGTTCGAACCTGTAATAAAGATCCTTTGCCCTTGCATTGACGCCTGACTCTGGTGAGCTTTTCTGGGGACTAGACGGACTTGGCACAACACGTGTGCCCAAGGTGGTCAGAACACAGTATGGTTTCATACATTTTAGGGAGACATGAGACATCAATCAACAAATGTAAGATGAGCATTGGCTCTGGAAAGACGGGACAACTCAAAGTCAGGAGGCGGCTTCCAGGTCATAGGTAGATAAGAAACAAATGGTTGCATTCTTTTGAGTTTCTGATGAGCTTCTCCAAAGGAGGAAATCAGATATGCTTTATCTCAGTGAGCTTCGAGTGACTTTGAGTAAAATGGGAGGCAGGTTTGCCCTAAGCATTTCCCAGCTTGACTCTTCCCTTTAGCTTAGTGACTGGCGGGAGTGGGGAGTG
>NW_012115389.1:1302424-1323095 GCF_000951035.1 Colobus angolensis palliatus
AAAAAAAAAAAAAAAAAAAAGAAAAGTTACTATGGAAGGTTCCAAATAAAGAACACTGCACTGAAGAAATGCATTTGAAAGTGAGGGCTCCCGAATTAGACTCATCTATGGATGCCTATTGATATGCAGAAGCTTCTAAAAAGATTTCAATATTTTTATTTAAAGATTTTACAAAAGGCAAATAAAAAGCTTAAGAAACTAATAGATAAGAAAAATTAAATCTGCTAACCTTTGCTTAGTCACTATTCCACCCTAAAGGTGGAAAGAAAGCTGTAAGATAAATAGATAAGGTATTTATAAAAGTTAGGCCCTCAGGTAAAATAGGCTTGCTTCTTGTTCAGACCTATCCATGCAGGAGGCCAGGCATAAAGGATGCTTTCTTGGCTCTATCCCCTAATGGGTTCCACCCTGAACTCCGTAATTTTGACTAAGAAACAGTGGCTATGTTAAAAAGAACACCCTATTGAAATAAAATGCACCTTTCCGGAATTTAATTGGCTACTTTGAAATTCTTTTGTTAAAGAAATTTACATCTATAAAAGAAATCTCAATTTTTAAGGATGTCTGCCTATGTACAATAGAAACTCTAACCATTCTTTTAAATTTAAAAGGTAAGTGATGCCTTTGTTTAACGAACTTTTCTGGCTATCGTAAGTGAACTTTTACTTGAGCAGTTTTTTTTTTTTCCTTGGTTTGAGCAAATGATGAATCAATACTTAGGCTGAGAATCTTAGCTCTGTGCTTATGAAATATACATGTTTTTTGTTTCACCTAAGAGTTGTCCCTTTAGAAATGCAAATTTGTTGCCTAGTTAACAATTGCTTAGGGGAATAAAACAGGTAATTGAAAGACTGATACACCAAATAAAGAGAAGAAAAATTATGTAAAACCTTGAAAAAGCGGTAAGATCTGCTTCTGTTTGTTTGTATGTCTGTATGTGTTATGTGTATGTGATCTTTGGTAAATAAAGCTAGTTTTTAATTTGTTGCTAATATAGAAATGACTTGAAAATTATCAGTTAAATATAATTAGATACTTGCTTGATTTGACTGTGAGCTTAAGTCTTTGGTTTAGAATCTCTGGATTCAGGGGTCTGGATAAGTGGCCAAGACAACATCTGGAGACACGTTCTTAGTGCCTAGACCACCAGCTACTATAAGCCCAGTAATGTCCCCTTCTTCCTCTGCTTTCCCTATTTTGCCACCTGGCTATCGTGGTAGTAGTGAAACCCCCAAAAAAAAGCCTCAAAACCCCGGCTTCTGTCCTGATGGACTCAAACATGCCCTGACTTTCGTAGTCCTTATGGGTGGCACATAGCTACTTGGGACCTAGAATGACTGGGAGGAGACATTAGAGAGGCTGCCTGTGTTATAGCTTCAAAATTCTTTTCAGTAATTTAAAATTCCAGAGTCATGTTATGTTAAATTAAGTAATAAAAAAATCACAAAATGAGTCATGTTCAAGTTAAGATACTAAAATCTTCATTATTAAACATGCATTTAAGTCTATATACCTTGACATATTATTTCTATATAGTATAGAAAAGTAAATATATTTAGATCTGATAATAAAGAACAATTTGAAGAACTAGCTAAAAAATTATAAAATGGTTTTAGCTATAAATATAAACTGATATAAAACAGTTCAAAATTACTTTCTAGAGTTTCAACTAGAAACAAGGGTTACTAAGAGTTAAAAACTACTGTCAGAGGTGTTTGAACCTGAGCAACTCCATCTTGAATAAGGGCTTGGTAAAATGAGCCTAAGACCTTCTGGGCTGCATTCCCAGCAAGTTAAGGCATTCTCAGTCACAGGATGAAAGAGGAGGGTGGCACAAGATATAGGTCTTAAAGACGTTGCTAATAAAACAGGTTGCAGTAAAGAAGCTGGCTAAGACCCATGAAAACCAAGATGGTGATGAGAGTAATCTCTGGTTGTCCTCACTGCTACACTCCCATTAGCACCATGACAGTTTACAAATGCCATGGCAACATCAGGAAGTTACCCTATATGGTGTAAAAAGGGGAGACAAGAATAATCTACCTCTTGTTAAAATATTATCAATAAATAACCATAAAAATGGGCAACCAGCAGCCCTCGGGACTGCTCTGTCTGTGAAGTAGGCATTTTTTATTCCTTTACTTTCCTAATAAATTTGCTTTCACTTTACTCCACAGACTCAGCCTGAATTGCTTCTTGCATGAGATCCAAGAACCCCCTCTCTTGGGGTTTGAATTGGGACTCCTTTCCTCTAGCATCTTTCTGGTGACCACTGAAGGGGCTATAGTGCAGAAAACCAACCCAAAGACTTTCGGTAAGTGGTGGGGGCCAGTAACACCTTTCTGGTGAATTCTGAAGGGACAATACTGAAGAAACCCCCAACCCAAAGGAAATAGACTGCAGCACTGATTGGCCAACTTTGGGTAAGCGGTGGGGTACCCAGGTAAAGGATGGAATTGGGTTAGAGGCCCAACTTAGGGGAGTTAGAGTCTCTCCTGAGACAGAGTGGGTTAGAGGCAGCTCTTGATAAAAGTCAAGGACACTTGACCCACCTTAGGTTAAAGGCCTAACTTAGAAGGATTAGAGTCCCTTTTAAGATTTAGGGGGTTAGAAGCCCCTTTCAGTAGAGTACTTTTTGGCTAAGAATGGGTTTGGTATTATGAAATGTTAACTGCTATTCTCTGTGAATTAATCTGCCTTGAATTCTTTCCTGAGGGCTGTGGGTGACAGGATCAGGCACATATAGGATCGTGGGACATGGGGAGCTTTTTCCTCCCTAAAAGGTGAAACTCAAGAGCTGATGAGACTGGTAGAAAATATCCCTTTTCAACTGACATATTATTCTGTATAGTATAGAATATAGACCTGAACTTTTCAGTGTCACTGCCATAGGTGAGTCTTTCTCTGGCCTCCCTGAGCACCCTGCCTTCCCCACCCTGCCTCAAGCAATGCTTCCCCTCTCTCCATCTCTCTCTATCTCTCTGCCTCTCTCTCTCTCTCTTTGTGTGTGTGTGCAAACTGGTTGAATGAATGGTAAAAACCATTGTTTATCTCCTCTGTAAAATTTAGATTAATGGAAAAAAGGATTTGTGAGGCTAGTTCTAAGCTATAGTGAACCTGGTGTGCTTTGTGTGTCTTTCTGTATTGTTCTCCCATAAAGAGGGGTATCATAGGATGGAACATGGGCTTAGGACACCTTGTAAGCCCACTGTTCAAAATGGCCCAGCAAACTAGTCAGGTATAAAGTTTGCTGCAGGTCCCTAAACACAAAATTGGATGAGATATCCCTCTTGTCTTGTATGTCTTGGGGAGCCTGACCTTGTAACCATGTGGTGATGCTTTCTCTTTTCACAGTGGCAGTGGCAGCCCAGGATCAGGGTTCAATTCCTGGCTTAGGGAATGAATCCTTTATCTTATTTTATCTATGTATTTATATATGTTGTGTGCATAGTATAAAAGAGCTTTAATTAAATGGTTTAATAATAAGAGCTTACATCAAATATTTGATCAGAAAAGTAACATGTGTAATACCTTTTATTTAGTTCACATGACTTAAGTAATCTTTGGGAAATAAAGACAGTTTTAAAGATTATTGGTAAAATAAAAATATCTTTAAAATGTAAACATTTGGTCTAAATTATGTGAGTCAGATATTAGGCTTTCTAAGTGCTTTAAGGTCATAAAATGCTTCTTTGACTTTTGAAAATTGTTCATTTTACCTACTTTGGAGCTTGAGATTCTAGATAAGACCTGGAAACATGTGAAACTAGCCACACCCACTAGAAAGAATCAGACATTATCTGCACTTCTGTCTGGGTCCTAGGCTTCACACCTGGGACATAATTACTTACTCACCAGGTTTTTCACTAAAAATAAAAGTTGCTAAGAGTTAGCATTGTGTGCACTCCAGCCTGGTGACAGAGCAAGACTCCATCTCAAAAAAAAAAAAGAGTTAACATTGTAACATGTAATTGAGACTACTGAAGAAACAGTTTTATGTTCAAGGTGTGTAAGAAGAGTAAAATGTGCTTTTGGTAAAAGATTATAAGAAAGCATGGGAATATGGATTTCTTGCCTAAGTTTAGAGAGTTAAAGGATTGTTTTAAGTTAGGATAAAGTTGAAGGTTTAAGCAAGTTAAATAGCCTGCGAAATATTAATCTCATAGAAGAAATTATCATGTGAACATATAGGCTAAAATTAAAGGGATATTATTCAGTTTTTTGATAAATTGAACATTGGAATAAAAGCACAGGAGGTTTTTCTTAGAGCAAAAACCTGCTTATAATCTGCTGTTTAACAAAAATTTTTAAAGGGTTATAAAGTATTTATTAAAATCTTACCTCATGGTCAAACTGATTAAGATTCAATACATTTGTCTATAAGGTTTTATTAAGATTTGGGTTTAACACAAATAGTACATTAGTATAGATATGAAATTTGCCTTATTGGATATAAAAATCATACAGGAAGGACTGCCAAATATGAAACAGTGTTTGACTTTCTTTGGGCTATATTTTCATAAATATGTTATTGATATGTGATCAAAAATAATGGGAAACTCCTATAATTTTGGTATGACTTAGTGTATGTTAATAATTATAATTATTACATAAATTTTTGTATGCCACAGAAATAACCAAATTTCCTTATCACTTGTGGCTTTAATAGTGGCTGTCCTAAGACTTTTTATAATCCACACAATTGTTGTTTTGCTTTGATCCTCTTTAAAAGGTGTTTTATAATCAACTATAGGACTTTAACAGGTGCATTTAAATGGAGGTTTTCTGATAACTTTGGAGATTGTGACATTAGAATAGAGAAAAAAACCTTTCAGAACTCTCATAGTTGAAATGTTCATGAATCAAACAGAACAGGAGTTAACTGCATGGACTGAAGTAATATAAGCTATTTACAGCTTTTAACAATTGAGTATACTCCTGTGAACAAAATTTGAAGGATATATGTTTCTCTCTGCCTACTTTCTCCAAAATTTGGAAACTGTTTGTGAGTATTCTTAATTTATGGCAATATAGTTATTTGCATAAGTGCAATACAAATCTGTTTTATTTTGTGTCAGGACACAATTGGAGAAATTGGTTATTTTATGGAGGCTTTAACTGGAATGGCATGCTTTCCTTTAAAGAATCAAATTTGACTTGTAGATCCAATGAAAGCCCCTTGGGGAACTGGCCTCATACCTTGCCTACACAGTCCCTGCACAGGGTTTCTGCCCTGTAATAAATAAAGAATGTCACTTTCTAACAGGCCCACGAGCCCCCAAGTTATCTTGGAACCCCAAGAGGAGAGGGATTTACTCAACTCATAGGTATTTGAGGGTTCAAACCAATGGCAGGACTCAACTCTAAAAAAAGTCTTATCTGAGATTCCTTATGGAACAAAGTTCCAACAGGCCAACTTAAAAAGTCTGTGTAAAAAATAATTATTCTTGCTGTACTTTATACAAATAATAAGGCCAAGTATAACAAAGCAAATCAGTCTTACCATGATTTATCTTTAGTAAAACTGGGAAACTGGAGAGTGAAATATTATGTTTCAAGAACAATGTATACCTGTTATTAAATTCTGGTCTCCTCAGTTGTTTTTAAGTTTGTTTCTGCAATTTAGGCTAATCCCGGTTATTCCTATGAACCAACCAGTGATCTCTGACTGCTGGTCAGAAGAAACAAGAGGGATGGGTAATGTAAAAATCTAAATCAATATTCTAATTCTGGGCATATTAGAATCAGCTAGCAGTCCCATATCAACTTGGTTCCAACAGTTACCAGTTTGTGGAAAGCCTTCTAATTCAGTTTACTTGAGATAATTTTACTTATTTTGTTTTATTGTTTGAAAATATTTTGCTGTTGTACTCTTTGTGTAAAAATGCAGAATAAGCTTACTGGATATCTTCTTAAATTGAACACTTATTAATCTTTCAGATAGTGCCTTTTATTGAAACTCAGATTTTGAATGGCACTCACCATACTGATGACTTGTGACTGAGCTCCTCACTAACCTGAATATGAGAGGCAGGAATAGAATACCCCTAATAGATAGACAGGAATACCATTACCCCTATTTAGCCTGAAGAAGTTACAGAAGATGGAACTTCATCCCTTTGCAACACTTAGGATTAAGGGTTCTCTTATAAAAGGGAGCAGGGAAATGTCAGAAGCACTTGAGTCAGAGCAACTCCATCCTGAGGAGGGACTTGGTAAATGAGGCTGAGACCTACTGGGCTGCATTCCCAGACAGTTAAGGCATTCTAAGTCACCTGATGAGATAAGAGGTTGGCACAAGATACAGGTCATAAAGACCTTGCTGATAAAACAGGTTGCAGTAAAGAAGCCGCCTAAAACCCACCAAAACCTAGATGGCAATGAGAGTAACCTCTGGTTGCCCTCATTACTACACTCCCATCAGTGCCATGACAGCTTACAAAATGCCGTAACAACATCAGGAAGTCACCCTATGTGGTCTAAAGGGAGAAGCATGACCACATAGGGAACCATCCCTTGTTTAGCATATCATCAAGAAATAATCATAAAAAATGGGCAACCTGTGGAGTAGTCATTCTTGTCAAATATGTCTGTGAGTAGTCTGTGGAGTAGTCATTCTTTTATTCCTTTACTTTCCTAATAAATTTACTTTCATTTTACTGTACGAACTTGGCCTGAATTATTTCTTGCACAAGATTCAAGAACCCTCTCTTGGGGTCTCGATCAAGACCCCATTCCTGTAACACTACCAGATATGAGAGAAACACTTTTGTATACAAAGTGTATAAACAAAAGCAAGATATATGTTTGAAAAGGAAAGTTGTGAAGGCATAAATATGTGTGTTAGGAATTTTGTCTGGTTTGAAGTAACTTAAAGGTTTCAAACTGAAAGAGTGAAAAAATAGATAAAGCAAGATGAATATAAAAAGTTGGATAAAACTGTTAAACAAAAGGCTTATGGAAATCTTGTGTGGTTGAAAGATGGCAGCTTTGTTAAATTAATTAATGAGGTTGTATTAAAATTAGTTTTAGTATTAATAATATGCTAATACAAAGGTAAAACTTGATTTTCTGTTTTGAACAAAAAATATGTGTAGTGTTAAAAAGAGTAAAATATTTTTATTAAACTTTTGTGTAAATTGCAAAATAAAAAAGATAAAAAGGAAAAATCAAAAGGTCTTTTGATTGTTTGGAAAATTGAGTCACCTTTATCAAAGAATAGAGGTTTTTGTTCAAAAAAATCAATTATCACTTTGACTAAATGAATGACAACTGTTTTACAGTAACCTGTGATCCTACTCTGGTCAAATGTTTTAAACCTTTGATATATTTGACAAATATGTCAGGTTATATTTTGATGATTGTTATTAATATATGTTCCAAAATTGTATGGGATTTCTAAACATCTAATATGTCTCACTATATGCTAACAATTGTAATTATGGTTACTATGTTAACTTATTGGAGACCACAAAAATAACCAAATTTCCTTGTCAACTATGTCTTTGATTATTTATAGTCATTTCTACAGTTCATAACTTAATTCTGATTCAGTTTCTGAAAACTTCACAAGCATGCAAAATCCTAGAATATAGTATCTTTGAGGAGGTTAATGAAAGGATGAAAGTACCCTGAGAAGCACTCTTCAGTAAAGGTTTCTAATAACTTTAGAATCATATCATTTGGACTGGGTAAGAATTCCTGGAACTTTAATGAAGAGACTGATTGGTTCATAAAGCTGGTAAACCAAGCAGGACACATTTAACTTAATAGCAAGAAAATACTTTGACAGATTTCCATGCTAAATGTATACAATTTGAATAAACTCCACGGTTCAAGTCAAATTACCTATGCTAAATCATCAGTTAACAGTGTTCTCCGCCTAAATTGGAGAAACAACTGGTATTCAAGAGAATATAAGTCCAATGTTAAGCATGGACTCATGGAAAATCAGGATGACTGCCTTATCTTTCCTGAGTCCTTAAAGCTCTTGTTATTAAAAGTTCTGCATTTTATGGCTCGTCATAGAAACATAAAATAATCCAAATTAAATATATGTATTGGTGCGGTGACTTCTGTAAAAGGAAAATAAATCTTGGGACCCCAAAATCACTAAGCCAAAGGGAAAAGTCAAGCTGGGAACTGTTCAGGGCAAACCTGCCTCCCATTCTATTCCAAAAAACAAACAAAAAAAGGTACTAAGATGAAAAAGCTACATATCTCCCTCACAAGGAATTTCCTTGTTGACAAAGGACAGGGAGAACTCAAAGTCACCCCTCTGCTCACTGAGATAAATACATATCTGATTGCCTCCTTTGGAAAGGCTAATCAGAAACTCAAACATATGCAACAATTTGTCTCTTATCTACCTATGACCTGGAAGCCACCTCTCCGCTTCGAGTTGTCCCCACCTTTCTGCATGGAACCAATGTACATCTTACATATATTGATTGATGTCTTATGTCTCCCTAAAATGTGTAAAACCAAGCTGTGACCCGACCACCTTGGGCACATGTCATCAAAACCTCCTCTGAACACGTTCAAATCCTTAGCTACGGCGAAATAAACTTCCTAAATTGACTGAGCTCTATCTCAGATATTTGGAGTTCAGACTTCTAAATTGCTAAAATAGTTTATGACCAAAGTTTGGTTTGTCAAACCCATATTCTTGAGAGGAAAATCAAAACTTCAGGTGAATTCTGCTACCTGACAGGCCATTTAATCATTTATAGAGGGATTTTGTTCAATTGTCATTTTCAGTGCATGTTTTCTGGTTGTATAAAAGCTTTCCCATGAAAGAGGGCTGAAGTTATAATAGTAGCTTATTATGCCACAGTGTATTTTCGCCAGGTAAAGAAAGTTTTTCATGGTTCACTGACTGAAAACAATCAACCACCTCTCAATCTAGAACCCAAAGACTGACTCTTCTGAGAACATTACAGAAAGACTGTCCTGGCTATCCACATTGAAGCAAAACTTTTGGACCTTGAATCTTAGGTTCATAATCTCACAACTCAGTAGAGTCCCTCCACACTGTAGGAACTGCAGACCTATTGGAAATCTTAAGGTAAAGCTGATCAGGGAAGTTTCTCCCCAAAAGAAGATGGCATCCATGATGTGAACAACTTTTTCTGAAGATCATGGAGTAAGATTTCTACTACTACGACCCTTATCTTTCATTTTTTTCCTTTTGTGTATGCCTCTATGAACAATAGAATTGAAAAGGGGATTGGCTGTGTGCACTCATAGGGTTATAATTTGTTTGTGAAGGATTTTGCAGCCAGTCTTATACATGGATAACCTTACACCTTGACAGATGGAAGATTAAGACCCAATGTATGGGAGAAATTTTAATGGTACATAATAGCCTCAGAGTCAGTCAGAAACAGAACATTCCACCCTCTTAACCTGCATCATGGGCTAAAGAGAATATTGCCCAAGGATCTTCACTCTTCTAAAAGGGCTTCATTCGTTAGGTCATTTTTCCCATGTATTGGAGTAAATAAGGCAATTTATCCCTCATGTTAGGCTCTGCAGCAGATCCTAATACAAAGGCTGTGACTACACAACAGACTTCAAATTATCTTGTGAAAGTTATACTAAATAATACAATTGCTCTAAGTTACTTACTGGCTAAACAGAGAAGTATCTGGCACTTCTTGTTGCCCATGGAGAAATTCATCACATAGGATAGTATAAAGAATCAGTTATAGGGGACTACTTAAAGTGAGTGGCTTCTTTGTCTAGTTCATTCTTTGATCTATTTGATTTCAATTGGTTTGGTTTAAGGTGACCCTGGCTAAGGGGCATACTGCAAACTCTTAGTATTATTCTCCTGATAGTCATAATAGTAGTCTCCCTGGTGCATTGTATTCTCTCAAAAATTTTAAATGTTTACATGCAGCCATCTCTAGAATGTCAAATGGTCTCTCTTCAACTGGAATAACAAGAGCTGAAAGAAATGTGTGACCATAAGGGCACCATTACCTATGAATTACATGCGGAGACCGGAAACTCAAAATGATGGTAACTGAGAGTGGCACTAAGGTCCTAAGTTTTGGTCACACTCTCACCCAAGTAAGAACCTTACCAAAACAGGGCAGTTTTTAAACAAGTTATGGGAGCCCATTATTTTGGTCCAAGCTCATGCACTAGGCTCCAACAGACCAGTCCAAAACAAAATGGAGTCACTTATGCTAAATGTGACATAATCAAACACTTTAAGAGAATACATAGTTCTAGAACATATCAGGTTTTGTTTTTCTGTTGTACACAGGACATTTCAGGATAAGGAGGCACCCTCTACACAACCCTTACAAAAACAACCTGAAGTCCTTGTTTCCACCTACAAAACTTACTGTTCTGCTATTTCCCATTGAGTTTCAAGATGAAATAAGTACATTTACAATGATGTTAGTGATATTAATGACTACAGTTTTGGTCATCCTCTCAAAGTCAAAACAATTCACAAATCATTATTTGCCCAATTAAATCTCTTAAATTGCATTTGGCTAAAGTTTTTATTTTAATAATATATAAAATAGGAGTAAAAATAGTACACACCCTATAGGATTGTTATGAACCTTAAGGAGTATGCTAAATGTATGTTAAAAAGACAAGCACCTGATTCTTGGTAAACACTATGTTCTTATTTGTTGTTGCTATTGTTTTTATCATTGTTTATACAAGATTGAAAGAAAATATTGTTAAGGGAAAAACTTCAGCTGAACAAAATTTGAAAGAGTTTAACTGAGCAAAGACCAGTTCATGACTTGGGCAGCCTCCCAAGCCAGAGTAGGTTCAAAGACTCCAATACAGTCATGTGGTGGAAGAAAATTTATGGACAGAAAAAGGAAAGTGATGTACAGAAAATGGAAGTGAGGTACAGAAACGACCAGATTGATTACAGCTCAGTTTTTGCCTTATTTGAACACAGTTTCAACAGTTGGCTACCTTTGATTGGGCAAAACTTGGTGATTGGCATAAGAGCAAGCTACAGTCTATTTACAACTTGATAAAGTTTGACTGTGTCCTCACCCACATCTCATCTTGAATTGTAGCTCCCATAATTTCTACTTGTTATCAGAGGGAACTGGTGGGAGATAATTGAATCTTGGGGGTGGTTTTTCCCATACTTTTCTCATGATAGTGAATAAGTCTCACAAGATCTGATGATTTTATAAGGGGTTTTCCTTTTTGCTTAGCTCTCTCATTCTCTTTTATTTGCCCACATGTAAGATGTGTCTTCTGCTTTCCACCATGAGTATAAAGCCTCCCCAGCCACATGGAATTGTGACTCCCATGAAATCTCTTTTCCTTTATAAATTACCCAGGCTTGGGTATGTCTTTATCACCAGCATTCAAAGAGACTAATATAAAACTCCATTTAGGTTATAGTTCACAATGTACAGAGAAACCTTTAGGCTGAAATGTATAAGGAGGCAATGTATTAGTGTGTTCTCACACTGCTATGAAGAAATACCAGATACTGGGTAATTTCTAAGAAAAGAGGTTTAATTGACTCACCAGACGCTTAATCAGATCTTGTGAGAACTCGCTCACTATCATGAGAACACCATGGGGGAAACCGCCCCCATGATTCAATTACCTCTTACCTCCACCTGGTCCCACCCATGACTCGTGGGAATTATGGAAATTACAATTCGGGATGAGATTTGGGCGAGGACACAAAGCCTAACCATACCAGGCAGCTTTTAGGCTAAACTTAGTTTAACAGTATCAAGAATATATGCACCTTCTCTTCTAAAGCCTGCCATTGATCTCATTATTAAAATCATTTCATTGAGTTTCATGGCGGAAACTCTGACATTGCTCAGATTAGCTCCTATTTTGAGTAGACAGTGACAGAAACTGGGTAGAGAAACAGGAAAGATGAAGGACAGTAAAGCCAGCTCCCCTTTCCCTCTGGTCCACATAATTCAGCCTGCGAGACAGTGACTCCATAGCAAATATCCCTGGCTATTTTTTTTATCCAAAATAAATCTAAGCCTCTCCTAAACACACATAATACTCAACAGTGGAAATAAAAAAATATGAAACATCAATAATCAATCCCAGATAGAAAATGAGAAAAAGGGAAACCACATGTAGGACAAACAGCAACAGATCTTGGTTGCTCTGCCACCTTCACCTAGCTCTCCACCTGAGATCTTGAACCAAAGCTCAGTTTTCCCAACCCCTCCATCCCTCAGTCTACATTTATTCATTGAGGAAATACTTCCCAAGTTCCAGAAACTGTTTTTAGTAACACAGTTACCACACTGAATGCAGAGACAAAAATCCCATCCCTCAAAAAAAAAAAAAAAATTACTCTAGGTGACAAAAAATGTAAATATGAAGAATTCAATATATTGCCTAATAAATGAAGGGAAGAAGAGTGATGGAAAGCGCTGAGTTTGGGGGTGTGGCAAATGTAGAAAGGGCAGCTAGGCAAGGTCTGGGAAACAACATATGAATAATGGCCTTAAGGAAGTGAGAGAATAGCAATTGAAATGTCAATGGGGAAGAACAAGATAGTCTGAAGAAAAAGCAAACTGAAGACCCTGAGCGTATCTAGAGTGCCCAAGTGAAGAAGCCTGTGGCTGAGCCAGGTGGAGCTGAGAGAAAGCAGTCAGTGTAATATTAATAGCAATCCTATTATAACAGACACCAGGATGAGCTAGACTTTGCAAGGAATGTGGATCTTACAGTGCTTCAGGCATGTCCTTATTAAAACTGCCATTGCAAAAATGATATCACTGACAAAATTATGACTGTGAATGAGATTTGAGCTAACCCACCCCACATCTTGCCTTTCCCTTAATTAATCCTGGGCTACTGGCTGAGCTAACTTTGGAAGACATTTAGGCTATAGTCTAAATGATAAATAGGCTTTACCCAAAACTCTCCAGCTTTTTTAAAGACAATAGGAGGCCATCAGGCTGGGGGCAGGAGAGGAATCTGAGTCCTGCTAAGGAGCAGGCAGGAAAGATTGTCAGCCATTATTCCATTATTCCAGAGGCTATAAGATAGGCAACTTTGCCAGTTATTCCTGCAGACAACACACCATTGTAGATTGGCCTTTTGAGATGTCTTTCCAGGTTTTTTGCATGTCTCACACCCATGGCTCCACCTAGACTCACAAACTCTGCTCTCGTGGTCCCACCTAGAAGTGATTCAGCCCACAGAAGGACAGCTTTGACCCACTATGATTTCATCTCTGCCCTAACCAATAAGTAGCAAACCCAGCCGCCTCCACCCCTTTCCCCAAACCGAGTTTGAAAAACACCTAACCTAAGAGCTTTGGAAGAGGTGATTTGAGTACTAGCTCCATCTTTGACATTGCTTGCCAGCCTTGTGTCTACTAAACTCTTCCCTACTGCAGCGCCATGGTCTTCATTTTACATACAGTGGGCAAGAAGAACCCCTTGGGTGGTTACATTATTTGTTATAAAAATGTCATTTTGGTTACTTAATAGAGAAGAAGGTAAAATCAAAATAATTTATGGAGGAATCAGATCATGGATGGATCTTGCTTTATAGTGGGAAGGGGAAATTGTTGTTCTGGGGGCTGTAAAACAAAAATAAAATTTCAATCCCTCCCACTTGCCCTGCAACCATCTAAATGGACCCTTCCTGGACCAGGGCCCTCCATATTTAATGTGAAAGACAGGTTCAGGCCATGACAGGAGGCGGGGAGCTGGACATGCCTATCATGCTGCCTTCCTTTTTGTAATTCCGGAATAGCAGACCAGCAATTTGACATCAACACAGCCTTTAAGCTGATAAGAAACATTTACGTTCTATTCTCTCTGAAGCTAGCTACCTGGAGGCTTCATCTGCAGGATAAAACTTTGGTCTCCCCAACATCTTATCATAACCCAGATATTCCTTTCTATTTCTCATAACTTTTTCAACCAATTGCCAGTCAGAAAATTTTTAAACTTAACTATAACCTGGACGTCCCACTTATTTGGACTAAAGCAATGTATAGCTTAAGTGTATTTGATTGATGTCTGATGTGTCTCTAAAATGTATAAAACCAAGTGGTAGCCTAACCACCTTGGGCGCAAGTTGTCCAGACCACCTGAGGATGTAACAAGCGCCATGGTCACTTACATCTGGCTCAGAATAAACCTTTTCAAATATTTCACGGAGTTTGACAACAGACATTTGAGAGAAATTTAGCACATTATGCTTCTTCCTTTCTCAAACCCTTCTTATATCCCAATACTATTTCACTGTCTTTCTTGGTTGGATAAAGACATAGATTTTTGGAATTCTGCAATATAGAATCCATGGAAAGAATAGTTGACCCTAAATGACCTAGGTATTTTAGCTGTAGGCATTAAAGGTGACTTTTTTTTTTTTTGAGATGGAGTCTTGCTCTGTCGCCAGGCTGAAGTGCAGTGGTGCAATCTCAGCTCACTGCAGCCTCCACCTCCTGAGTTCAAGCAATTTCCCTGCCTCGGCCTCCCAAGTAGCTGGGATTACAGGCACGTGCCACCATGACTGGCTAATTTTTTTGTATTTTTAGTAGAGACGGGGTTTCACCATGTTGTCCAAGACAGTCTCTATCTCCTGACCTCGTGATCCACCTGCCTCAGCCTCCCAAAGTGTTGGGATTACAGGCGTGAGCCACCATGCCTGGCCTAAAGGTCACTTTTTACAATAAGTGAAGGACATGATGGACATGTCCATCTTGTCCTTGATGACAAATGATGACATGATGGACACATCACAGCAGAAAGAGAATCTGGGCCTGATGGCTGTGTAGAGTCACCAGTCCATCCTCATAGTCATCTATCTTGAGTCCTCAATATGAGAAGGAAATAAAAGAACGTCTCCATGGTTTAAACCTCTTGTAGTTAGTTGCTTTTGTTACTCATATTTGTATGAGTATGGTTACTCATATTTGTAAACATTACTAACAGATATGCTTTTCTCTACTATTTGATCTTTTAGCCATGTGCAGTCAATACTTTATTAAAATTTTAAATATTAAATGTAAATGAGTTAATTCAGTAATCTGCAGAGTCTCCACCTGTGGAAAGTTGATAGGCTAAAGGAGAAGATCAAAAGTCCCTTTTTCACTTACTTACTGCCAAAAGACACCATGGAGTATCCAAAGAAAAGGTCATTATAAGATGCACACATGGTTAGTTCAACATAGAAAGTATTTTGTCACTGTCTTTACATTCAGTGATATCAGCTTATAGAAAGTAATTCTACTTAATTATATTCACTGCTAAAGACAAGATTTATGCTATTTGAAAACACATTATGATACATTAATATGGAGAAAAACCTACAATTTTACTGTGAGAGGAACAGAGACTAAAAGACATGGCAGCATTATTGCCATTAATATGGATAAATTAAAAGTAAAGAGGTGATTTCTGGATAATTTAGTTTTTTTTTTCATTGAATGTCCCTTTAAAGGGTAGTTGATAAATCTGTGCATATTTAGGCATTATTGATTATCCATGGTTAAGATAATTCCCTCTTGGGAGTACTTCTATGGGATATGTTGAAAATGCTTTTAATTTAAATACACTCTCTAAGAGTGAATCTTATGGCATAAAAACTCCAGACCTAATTGGGTTAAATCAAAATTTCATGTATTTTTCCAGTTTTTTCAAATAATACCACAGAAGTGGCCAAATACTCCAATCACATGTGAGAACTAAGTTTCAGGGACAAGCATAGAAGATCTGAAGTAGCAGAGCTGAAGGAACCTGAAATACAGCAGTTTAAAGGCTATTATAAACATAGCACGTGAATGGAAAATCCAACCAGCAAAGAAAAACTATAAACTTCACATGAAATCTGACTTGTTTCTGGACTTAGGAGCTCTATTTAAATAGCTCCTCTCAAGTTGACTTTTAGGCTTTCTAAAAATGTTGATATTGAAGATTTCTGAGGCAAAGCAAAAACAAAACTGGTATAACTGATATCCAACTGTGTCATCTGTAAAGGTGAAGAAAATAGTATACTTCCCTCCTTTCTCTTGCTTTCATTTTTTTTCTAAAATAACTTTCCCCCCACTCTATGAATCACTTACTTTTTCAGTTAACAAAGTCTAAAGTTCTGCTTCCCACTTTGGGATTGATATTTGAATTCTTTATTGCATCTCAAACCTGTGAATTGTTTCAGGAATTATTTCCATGTCCTTGTTATATATTCTTTCAGAGAGAATGAATCACAACCCAGCAGCTGATAATAGTTAATTGTACAATATTTGAAATGTTCTTCATCTCAAAGGAAGGCAGAGTGCTTGGCAAAGACTATTATGCAAATAATTGCTTCTTCTCTGAAAAATATCACCTTCTGCACTCTAGGAAATCAGCATCCATCACACCATGACAAAAAACAGAGCCTCCTGTTCTCACCACCGGCATGGCTGAAGCATGAAATTTAAAACTCAGAAATTTCTGAAAGCAGAGATTTAAAACATGTCAAAGCTTCACAGGACTTCAGATAATTAATAGCCACCGACACTTACTCTGCTTGTTTATTTTATAGCTCAGAAATGTAGTAGTTCTCAGAAAACTGCCTTTGTATACATACTGAGAATCATCAGAGTGTATATATCTATCTAAGTGCTGATCCTACAAAGAGTAAAGCAAATATTACCTTATGGATTTTTGTGAGGATGATGACTCAGTTGGGTGCTTTAACTTAATAAGGTGGGTCCTGAGAACCACCTATTATAGAAGTGCCCTGGTCTCAGAAGCAGGAACCTGCAGTCCCACAGGGCACCTTTGCAGGAGCTCAGAGGCTGTACCCTGTAGGTGCTGTGCAATATGGAGGTATGTGGTCTGATTAGAGGAATGCTACCAATCAATGATTCAAAGTCACTTCATCTCTTTGGGCTTCACTTACTCCTCTCTAAAATTGAAGATACGCCTTTGGTAATCTTTAAAGAACTTTCTGACTATATAAATCCATGATTTTCAAAAATCATTCTCAGATAATTAGTCTCTGAGTCAAAAAACTGACCTGTTTTTGAATCATGCAAATATTTATTTGAAAGCCATAATATATAACCAAGAATCTCAGAAGGCAAAAATAATAATAAGGTATTGAAGAAGGCATTTGTCTTTCTGAAAAAATAAAAATAAAAAAGAAGAGATAATATGCATATAGTATCCTAAAATAGAATTAAACCAACAATAATTACTACCTCCACTGATTAGGCAAATACAAGTTCTCCACTCTTTCCATTAAAAACTGCTTGCATTTAATTATATTCTATCCATGAAAGAAAAGTAATTTCATATGCTATGAGGCCACAGTTGTTTATTCTCCTGTGGATTAACCCTCATTTCACTCCTGAAAAAAGAAAAATGTGTTCCCACTTTCTGAATATAAAGTGGATTTTTCACCAAATGATATTAAAATATGAAAAGTGATTTATCTTCATTCTTCTCATTCGTGTTAGAATGGCCTGCCACTTTGTCACCTTAAGTCAAACTGTTAAATTTAGTTACTGGCCATATTTTATTTTTAGCTACTGTCTGTCCAGTCACAGAAACACCTTTTAATTTCCTTAGATGGCCTTAAATATAGGTTTAATCTCCTCTCTTTCTCTCTTCTGCCATCACGGTTGTCTAAGCTGTCATCTCTGAGTTATTCTTTGCTAGATAAATGTTTTTCAAAAATAAAAACTAATTTTATTTTTATCATTGCCACCAGTTGCCCCTCTCAATGGCTTTTTAGTATTTAGACTGAAGATTTATAAGGATTTGTATAATCTAGACCTCTCTTGATGATTATGGCTCAATGCTAAGCTCTAGTGACACTGGCTTCTTTCAGGTCCTTGATAAAAAGCATGCTTTCTCACCAAGGAGTCTGTTCCACAGGTCTGGGATGACACATCTACTCTGTTTTAATCTTATTAAAACCTATTCTACTCTTACATTTTAACACCACACCGTGTCCTCAGGAACATGTTCCTGGACAACCTAACTCAATGTTATATCTGCCTTCTCCATAAACAAAAACATATTCTTACCTAATACCAACTGCTTATTCTGAAAAGCACTTACCTTAATTGTAACTTTATATGTATAGTTCTCATTATCCATGGTAGATATGGTCTATGAAGTTGCCACCAACAGTGAGATAGTGAATACTGAATAATTGTTCCTAGGAGAAATACAGGGTTAGGTTCCTGGGAGCCTCTGGTCATATTTTTGTCAATTGATCAAAACATAACCTTGTTTTGTGTGTGTTTCTGGATAACACCACCTTATTTAATATGTACTGGTGATTCACTGACCTTGAGCTCACATTGGTACTTATAACTCATGCCTGAACAAAGCTTACCTAAGACATGCATTTTCTCCCTAAGGTACAATATGGCCTTCTTGTGCTTAGAAACACTAGACAGCACTTCAGCCCTAGGGTTGGGCACTGTTTTAAACAACAAAATCACCAAAAACAAAAGCACAAAATGCAAAACAAATGTAGCACAAAATAGGCCACAAAAAGAACATTGGTTTACACAGAGCTGAAACAAAATGCTTACTCAGAGTGTCACCTTGTTTGACATCAGCCTGGAGTGTGCACAGCAGTCACCAAAATTTTTTGCCCCTCTGTATATGCCATGAATAATTGTAAAAGTTCAGTGAGTATTGATCTTGGGATTATAAATAAATTTTAGCACTCAGACAAATTTGCAAATACAGAATCTGCAAATAATGAGGATGGACGGTATTTACATAAACATATGGTTAAGGTCTATTTCTCCACTCTACTGTAAGCTCCATGAAAGCAAAAATAATTTCCCACCACTGTATTCCCAACACCTGAATGACACATATAGACACACACACACACACACACACACACACACACATACACACACCACTTGATACATATTTTTATTAATAAAGCAGTCCTAGATATCACTATCAAAACAGTGCTTCCCCTCCTGAAAATGTTTCATTTGGTTTTCATTCCCCCTCCACTGAAAATTCAAGTAGTTCATGTTTTGACTCAAATCCCTCAAACAACCTTTATTCTATTAAAGAATGATACAGCACGACCTAAAACTCCAATGAGTTGGAAAAGATATGAGAAGACAATCATAAGGTCACCACTACTACAAAATAAAAAATATTTCAGAAAACTTCCTGTTCCATCCAGAAAAAGGCTCAGAACAATCCTTTTCACCTCAAGTGAATATAAACAACCTTGAATCCAACATCATGTCTTCCAAACCGTATCTGTTGTCTACATCAGAAACCTGTGAGTCAATGCTGACTCTTTCCTATCTAAAACTTGGTAACTGGCTGATAATAAAGAATAATCTCCTTATCCATTATTTTGACATTCTATTGCTTAAGATGAAGTCCAGTTTCTTTGACTACTGCTCATGTTTGACCCTGGTTTATTACATTCATTATATTTTTTGTCAACACCCACACCCCTCCATGGGACTACTTTGTATTCCCGAAGTACACACTTTTCTCTGGGTTTTCATGCTCCTCAAAAACAAGCTGTTTTCCCCATGAGAGATCTGGCTTTCCTCACCAAACTAATTTCTTACTCGTCTATCAAGACCACTCAAGCGTTACTTCTCACTTCCAATCCTGCCTGCAATATCCCTGGGTTAAGTTTACTAATATGTGCTCCTATGGCACCCTGAACAACTCTCCACTTTTGCTGTTTCAACCATCAGTTTCTTTGTCTGTCTCCTTTCTGGGGATGGGAACCTGTTTGATTTCTCTTCATATCCCTAGTATCTGACATGGTTTCTGACATACAGTAGAAGATTTATCAGCATTTGTAAAATAAATGTTATTTAATTTAGTGTTTGACTCTTTGATTAACTCACTAAATGAATGAGTGAATGAAAGAAGACACTGGGCTAAAATTGAAATGAGCATGAGGCAAATTTCTAGAATAAAGGATGTATGGATGAGGCTAAGAAATGTTGGTAAAGTTTTTTGTTTTCTATTTGGGGGATCTGCATCGTGTGGACTCTGTAACAGCATAACTCTGTGATTCCAATTTTATAGATTTAGATCCTAATTTATGTTATTAGTATAATTTCATTTTATTATTTATTTATTTATTTTTAGAGAGGGTCTGGCTCTGTTGCTGTTGCTGGAATACAGTGGCACTATCTCAGCTCACAGCAACCTCCACCTCCTAGGCTCAAATCATCCTCCCACTTCAGCCTTCAAAGTAGCTGGGACTACAAATGCGAACCACCACAACCAGCTAATTTTTTGTAGAGATGGGTTCCACCATGTTGCCCAGGCTGGTCTCGAACTCCTAAACTCAAGCGATCCACTTGCTTCACCCTCCCAAAGTGCTGGGATTACAGGCTTGAGCTACCACTCTCAGCCAAAACAAATTTCTTAATCACAGTTTATTCTACTTATTGCTCATCTTAAAAAGAACTCACAAGAAAGACATTCTCCACAAATATAAGAACATATATAAACCAATGGGCAAGTATCTGCAAGATACACATTGTACTCTGGCTCCTCATCTGGAATAATTCTTTTAAAAGAACTGTGTTTCTGGTAATTACATCAAAGCAAGACCAGTTGATGGAAAAAGAAAAGGAGAGAAAGAAGAAGAAAGAAAGAGAGAAAAGAAAGAAAGAAAGAAAGAAAGAAAGAAAGAAAGAAAGAAAGAAAGAAAGAAAGAAAGA
>NW_012115389.1:1323316-1342223 GCF_000951035.1 Colobus angolensis palliatus
AAAAATCCGGCAAACGAAATAATGAAATGAAACATCTTCATCATTTTCAGTCAGTGATACTACTATACAGTCACCGTTGTGATGTTTAAGCTGATAGGATATTAAAACAGACTAGGAATCAGGGAATCTGGATTCTAATATTTGTGATCCCAACAAAAAAACTAGATATATCATTAAATATGGGCCTTAGTCATACTTCATGTAATGTACTATATAACTGTTTATGTTCTTAAATTAAGAAATGGTAAACTAAGGCGTAACGTGTAAGAAATATAAGTAGCAATGTAATACATAGTAACATAATAAGAATGTATAGTAGCATAATAGACAATACCAAGGCACATTGGAGGATTTTCCTGAAAATTCTTTGTTGTAAAATTATACCTTGATCACCTGAAGACCCCCATGTTTAGTGAGGTTTCAGAAGAACTAATTTTGCCTCTTAAAAAATATATTTGATTTGCCTGAATGAAGACATAGGTTAAATCAACTTTCCTAAATAATATTAGAGAACACATTTGGGGTCCATAACATTCTGGTAGCTTTGGTTTGCTAGACTGTGGGAGGATATAATACCTATACATAGGCAGAATAGATAACAATTTTTAACACAAGTTACATTTGTTACAATGAAGAACTCACCCTTGGACTATAAACTTGGAAATGAGAAAAAGATGTTAATAAATACTACATTATAAATTTACTGTGTGAGAAACTCCTGTTTATGATCAACAACCTCTTAAGAGGATACAAAACTCTCCAAATTAGATCCCCATCCATTATATGTATTGAAACATCACTATGTGCCCATATATATGTAGAAGTATTTTAATTTTATTTAATTTTGTTTTAATTTTAATTTTCTTAAAATAAAATTTAAAACATGAAACTGACAAGTATTTGTCAACTAAAATAAAAATTAAAACATGAAATTAAATAATTAAGGTATTGATGGATATGTCCCTTTGAAGAAATAAAAAAGCATTTCATAACAGTGAAATAATTCTTACTAAAAAATAGATCTCTGAACTTCCAGAGAAGCTAAAATTCAGAGCCAAACTTTCTTAGAAGATTTGTGGATCTAAACCAGTAGAGTGAAGTACTGATTTGCAAGTCTAATCTTGGCGATCTAGGAAGAAGAGCATAATCTGTGACCGTGAAATGAATTGTTAGATCAAGGTTTGAAGATTAGATAAAGCAAATTACTTGAAGTAAACAGGATGCAGTAGGGGATGGCAGAATAACTGAGGGGTGAATGAATCAAGTAAAGAGCTATTTTGATTTTATTAGAGCATAATCCTGGTTCTTGGGGTTGAATCTAGTTTAGCATTTGTCCAGAATTTATTTTTATTTCTTAGCAAAGTACTATTATTAACAGTTGCACTCAAGTAAACAGGGAATCAAGACACAGGACACAGCCATAAATGATGTAATTGTGAGGACTGATAAACTCTGAATATAGATTGCAAATCAAAATGTAATATTATATCTATATAAAATTTACCAAATTTTATATTTGCATGATAGCTATGCAAAAGAATTTTTTGTTTTTAGAAGATATGTGTTGAAGTATTTAAGCCATGATGTCAGCAGCTTATTCTCAAATATTTCAGCAAAATTCATATTGATGATATTTATTATTTAGAGGATAAAATTAAAAATATTAACTATGATAGAATATAGGTAAAAGGTATAGGGGTTTTTATTGTGACAGTTTTGTGACTTTCTTTAAAATAAGAAACTATGAAAGCACATTGTGTTCCCTTCCCCAAATTAACCCAAATGGATTTGGTATCCTTCCACTTTTACATCCAGGTTCAGACATAGTTTTGTCTAGTGGTATGTGAGACTTATGTGCAGTAGATGGAATTTTCATGTTAATACGTAACCAAATCTGAAACATGACAGATAAAAGCTGGCCTTTCTCTTCCTTGCCTATTTCCAAATTCTGCATGTAAATTCTGACCAATTATCTGGCTAATTCCCCAATCATGATGCACGAGACTGAGTGAAAGAATCCTGAATCTAAATCGGGCTTGCCATAAAGAAGAGACAAAAATGATTTCAGTGTGAGTCTAACTAAGTTAATTGTCTATTAAAACAAAGTCATCAGCACTTTTGTATAGCAATATAGCAGAGCTCAAAATCTCCAAACCATGGCATTCACAACATTCAGGATTATAATCCAAAATTATTTCATATAACAAGAAGAAAGAACATATGATCAATTCTCAAGGAAAAGATGATCATCAAATGACAAGCCGAAGATGGCGCAGACATTGGATTTATCACTCAAGGACTTTAAAAGAAGCTACTCTAATTATGCTCAAAGAGATAAGGAAAAATTTCTTATAATGAGTGAAAAGATAAGCACAACAAATGTAAATTTTAGAATTTAAAAAATACATTGAAATTTAAAAAACTTACCTGAGGTTATTCCTGAAATAGAGATAACAAATCAAAGAGTAAATTAATGTAAAGTAGATCAATAGAAATTCAATGTAAAGAAGAAAAAGTTAAAAGTTTGAAAACAAAAGAACAGAGCTTGTGAGTAAGATGAAAAAATTTAACTTTGGGCCATTCTAGACTGAGAGAGATAACAGAGAGAAGGTGGCAGAAAAGCCATTTGAAGAAATAATGACAGAAGCATTCTTAAATTTGTGGAAAATTATAAATTTACAGTCTCAACAAGCAAAGCTCAAACTTAACCGTATATTGCTCATACAGATAAAGAGAAAATCTTGAAGAAATGCACAGAAAAAATGACATATTACATAAAGGGTACAGTGGTTCAAATGACTATGGATGTCTTCTCAGAAACTATGAAAATGAAAAGATAATAGAATAACATCTTTGTAGTACTGAAGAAAAAATTACACAGAATTCTATAGTCAGGAAAATGTTATTCCAGAATCACAAATAAACACATTTTCAGATTTCAAAGAAATGTAAAAGAATTCATCATGGGTAAATGCACACGGCAAGAAATCTTAAAGGATGTTCTTCAGGCTGAGAGAAATGATGTCGGATAAAAACTTGGATTCTTGGTGAATTAATGAAGACCACTGGGAATGATAGGAATCTGGGAAAATATGAGTGTACTTTGCTGTTTAAATGTCTTTAAAATACATAAATGTTTAAAAATACTATACCACAGTTTTGGGGGTTTTCAATATATGTAGTTGAACTCTATATTGATAATAATAGTATTAAAATGTTGTGGCTGCAAATATGTTAACTCTAATTAGACTGTGAAAAGATCAGTAACTATATTGTAATTCCTAGAGAAATCACGAAAATGATGCAAAACTTTTACAGCTAATAAGCCAGTAGATAGTTTCTGTTGCTGCTATTTAGAAAAAAACTGAATAACCTCCAATCATAAATTTTCTTTATCCTGTTAGAAAGCTGAGGTTAGACAAGCAGGTATACTCAATTCTAAAGGATTCTAGGCTTCCAAGAGAGAAATGGGGCACACAGACTGTTTCACTTTTATCAGAGAACAGAACTAAAGTGAGCCACTGTCAAAGTCAGCAGGAAGAAAACAGCTGAAACTTACCTGAACACTTAAAGGTCAAATATGATCTAGGAAGCATTAGTGTCGCTGGAGCTCTGTGACTCAAAGACAACCCAAACTCACTCACCAGCTCTTTTCCACGTGCCTCTCATGAGTCATTATGAGAAAAATTGGGGGTATAAAAGGAGATGAGAGAAAACCCACTCAGCGACACACAGGCAAGAAACCTTGCTTGGTTCCCAGATGCTTCCTTCGTTTTTTGTTTGAAGCAGAGCTGTAAGTCACTAATGAAAGGCAAAGAAACACTCTGACTAACTGGCACAAAGCAAGTATTCAGTGGTTCTGAAAAAGGTTTAAAACCAAAATCCATCTGCCATTGGTGGTGTCTTAGTTAATTTTGACTGCTATAACAAAATACCATAAACTAGGTGGCTTACGACAAACAGAAATTTATTTCTCATGGTTCTAGAGGCTGGGAAATCCAAGATTAAGCCACCAGCAAATTCTAGTGAGTGCTACTTTCTAGTTCACATATGATGCCTTGTTACTGTGTCCTGACGTAGTGGCAGGGACAAGGCAGCTCTCTAGGGCCTCTTTTATAAAGGTACTAATCCCATTCAAAAGGGCTCCACCCTCATGATCTAATACCTCTCTAAGGCCCCACCTCCTAACATCATCATATTGGTGATTAAGTTTCAACCTATGAATTTTGGGGGGACACAAATATTCAGATGATAGTAGGTGAGGCAGGAAGAATGAAAACAGCTTGAGCTTATGACCTGGCATTGATATCACACAGGGCTCTACTATCACAGGAGGAGTGCCAGGAAACATATTCCTACCTGAGACCCCCTCATTGATACAAAGCTCAGTTTTATTGCCAGAGGAAAGAATGCTGAGAAAGCCCCACTGCAGATGTCCATAGGCATAGGGACTGCCTAGGCACCCCTTGTCCACCCTGCAACTCTTGAACTAAGTAACAACAGCAGTCTATTGAGTGGTCGAGGGGAAGGGACATGGACAGAAATCTCCTCAGTGGGGGCAGGCATGTAAGGGCTGCTGAAAGTTGAGAGTGGAGCGGGACCATTGAAAAAAAAAATTATGACCAGGCATGGTGGCTCGAGCCAGTAATCCCAGCACTTTGGGAGGCTGAGGTGGGCAGATCACCTGAGGCCAGGAGTTCGAGACCAGCCTGGCCAACATGGTGAAACCCCATATCTACTAAAAAATACAAAAATTAGCTGAGCATGATGGTGTGCACTGTAATACCAGCTACCTGGGAGGCAGGAGAATCACTTGAACCCGGGAGATGGAGGTTGTAGTGAGCCAAAATTGTGCCATTGCACTCCAGCCTGGGTGGCAAAGAGCAAAACTGCTTCTAAAATAAGAAAAAGAAAAAAAAATTATTACAAGCCCTGTATTATTCTGTTCTCAGGCGGCTGAAAAAGACATACCTGAGACTGGGTAATTTATAAAGAAAAAGAGGTTTAATGGACTCAGTTCCACATGGTTGGGGAGGCCTCACAATCATGGCTGAAGGTGAAAGGAACCTCTCACGTGGAGGGAGGCAAGAGGGAATGAAAGCCAAGTAGAGGGGGAAACCCCTAATAAAACCATCAGCTCTCATGAGACTTACTCGCTATCACGAGAACAGCATGGGGGAAACTACCCCCATGATTCAATTACCTCTCACTAGGTCCCTCCCATACCACATGGGAATTATGGGAACTACAGTTGAAGATAAGATTTGGGTGGGGACACTACCAAACCATATCAGGTCTCAAACCAAGCATACGGCAGCAGCAATCCAATGCTGAAGGGATTTGTAGTCCACAGCGCACTGAAAACAGTTACCCCCAGAACAAAACCGAAACCTGGATCAATTCCTGACCAGATTGGCTCAACCCCACCCATGAAAGACCTTGCAGAAGAAGAGGCATGTCTGTTTTTAGGCATGAATATGAATGACTTCAGTGTCTACTGTTCTTGTACACACAAGACTCAACCTTAATCCAAATATATGAGACACACAAGAAAAGTAAGAATAAAGTAAGGAAATAATCCATTATCAAGATAAAAATCTAGTATGTAGAACCAGACCTAGAAATGACCCCAGTGCTTTAAAGTAATTATGTTACTTCTGGCTTATGTCCAGCTCCCTAGAGAAATAATTAATAGCACCCCCTTTCACTTTCCACAGTGCTTGGACAGTAATTTGCATGACTATCTTACTTGTAAAACTTTAGATAATTTATCTTTTTTAAACTCCACTAAGTATTATGAACTACAAATTATTATTGTTGTTTTACAGATGATAAAACTAACCTTGGTAAGCTTAAATACTTCCTCAAATCACATGTCTCGAAAGAGACTTTGCTACTACTTAAATACAACTGATTTGACTTAAAATTCTACTTTCACCAGTCTTTAAGCATCACTGAGTTATATAATTCTTAGATTTTCATCTATTTCTTTGATTTTAGCATAGAGCTAAATAAACAAGTGATTGTTCAACCTTATTTGTGAAATTTATGAATGTCCTGAAAGTCTTATTTCCAAGATCTAGCATGGTTTTCTCCACTTGGATTAACCTGGGCAGATAGTATGTCCTTCTGATCTATTTTGTATATATTTTCAGCTGTTCTCAGAAATAATCATTGATCTTTCTCATTTTTCTTGTTTGATAACTTCTAAAAATATTTTTTTCAGTGTACTGTATACTCCCACCGTTTGAATCAAAGGCAATTCCTGACGACTTTAGAACCAATTAAATTAAACTCAAAAGTAAGAAAAATAATCATCTTGCTATAGTGGCAGCAACATAAAAGAATACTAAGGTATATCAATGGCAATAACTAGGAATGAAGAAAAGAAAACATTTTTCTCTTTATTTTTGGTTCATAGTCACAAGAATGAACTTCTTTTACTCTTATTGACATTTTTGCAAGTTACATGTCCATTTTATACTCAAAATTCCAAAGATCATGTATATTGTAATGAGGAATTAGATGGAAATAAAAGTATTGCTTAAAAACATAGCAGATGGATCTTTGAGGAAGCATTCAATTTGCCATGATGATGACAGTAACCTCTCTGAGCAATAAGATGAAATCCATCAAATGGCTTCTGCTTTTCTACTAAGTTAAAGTCCTATAGGAGGCATTAGATTGAGTAAATTGAACAGGAAGTCGACTCTAAGTATCTTTCAAAAAGTATTCTAATTCCCACCATCAGTATAATTTTGTGATCTGCATATTACTAAGGAATGAAAAACTTGCATATTATACAAAATTGTCTGTAGAGCTGAAGATTAATTACCAGTAACTATTTTTGGCAGGCCAAAGCCTTTTCATACTGATTTCCTTATATTTTTTTTTTTTTTTTTTTTGAGGCGGAGTCTCACTCTGTCGCCCGGACTGGAGTGCAGTAGCCAGATCTCAGCTCACTGCAAGCTCCGCCTTCCGGGTTTACGCCATTCTCCTGCCTCAGCCTCCCAAGTAGCTGGGACCACAGGCGCCCGCCACCTCGCCCAGCTAGTTTTTGTATTTTTAGTAGAGATGGGGTTTCACCGTGTTAACCAGGATGGTGTCGATCTCCTGACCTCGTGATCCACCCGTCTCGGCCTCCCAAAGTGCTGGGATTACAGGCTTGAGCCACCGCGCCCGGCCTGATTTCCTTATTTTAACCATATTTTATTGAAAATCATACTGAATTGAGCTACTTCATTTATTTGAACAGAGTATATAGAAAAAAACAATCTTGTTTTCTGTTGTGGTTTTGCTGTTATTACTGGTGGTGGTTATTTTTCTCTGTTTCTTCAATATCACACTGGGAATGGCCAGGTCTTGCCATTGACAGTGTTACTTCCTCAGGCAAAAGATTTCTCTATCTTGATTTAAATAACAACTATATTAGTTACTCTTCTCTTAATTTCTTATAATTTGCAGCTTGTTTCTAATTTAAAATGAATCATGCATTTCATATTGTATCAGAAACTAAACACAAAACTCAAAGATCACAAAGATTTTCTTCTGTATTTTCCTTTAGACCCTTTAAGGTTTTACATTTTACATTTAGGTCTATAATCCATATTGTTTTAATGTTTGTATTTGGTATTAGTTATGTGTCAAGATTTTGATTTGTTTTGCTTAAGGATGTCTAATTGTTATAGGATTACTTGCTAATAAAAACTATCCTGTCTCCATGGAATTGCCTTTGCATATTTGTTAATTTCATTTGACTGTTTTTGTGTGAGTCTATTCCTAATATCTCTATTCTGATCTAGTGATTAGGTATTTATTAACTCCAATTTCCTCAGTACCACATTGTTTTGATTTGTGCAGCTTTACAAGTGTTTAAATTGGTAATGTGAGCTCTGTATGAATTCTAAAATCAATTATTGTGTTTATAATTGTTTGGATTATTCTATTTCTTTTGCCTTTCTAATGTATTTTAGAATCATCTTATCAATATCTACAATAAAGATTGCTTAGATTTGGAGATTGCTTTGAATTTATAGATAAAATTTACTAAGATAAAAAATGCTCAGTAGTTTTATGTATACAAATCCTTCACAGTTTATAGTTAGCTACTTCATTTTATATTATTATAAATGGCATTGATTTTTAAATTTTAAATGCTGATTGTTCATTGCTAATATATAGGAATACGAATAATTGGCTTTTTTAATATTGACTTTGTATGCTGGGACTCACTTGCTAATTTAGGATTTTTCACTTTTAATGGATTCTTTTAGATTTTCTACATACACAAATATACTGTGTGTGAATAAAAATAGTTTAAATTTATTATTTTCAAACTGTATGCTTTTTGTTTCTCTTGTCTTATTGCACAGTTAGGATTTCCAATGCATTATTAAACCAAAGAGATGAGAAATTCCCCCTTGCTTTTTTCATATCTTAGGACAATATTAAGCCTCTTATCATTAAGTATGAGATTAGCTGTAGATTTTTCAGTTATCCTTTATTAGGTTAAGAAAGTTCTTTAGGCAGAATGATTATGATATAGGGAAGAAGCTTATTTATCTGAGACAGGAATGTTTTAAAGTCTAGCTTATTGAAATTAACACATCCACTTCATTTTTCTTTGGGTTAAATGTTTACATGATTTATATTTCTCAATCTCTTTACTTCAAATGTATCTAAATATTTATTTGAACATAGGTTTCTTTTTATAATTACAACTTTTATTTTAGATTCGGGGGTACATGTGCGCATTTGTTGCATGAGTGTATTGCTTGATGCTGAGGTTTGGGATAGGAATGACCACATCACCCAAGTAATGAGCATAGTATCCAATATGTAGTTTTTCAGCCCTCGCCTCCTCTTTCTCCACTCCCAGTAGTCCCCAGTGTTGATTGTTTCCATCTTCAATTCAATGTGTACCCTATGCTCACTTCCCACTTGTAAATGAGAACATGCAGTATTTGGTTTTCTGTTCCCGTGTTAATTTTTTAGGATAATGACCTTCAGCCACATCCATGTTGCTGAAGAAAATGTTTCTTATAAGAGCATACAGTTGGATTTTGCTTTTATAAATAATCTGATAATTTCTGACTTTTAATTGGTGTGTTTGTATCATTCACATTTAAAATGATTATAAAGTTGGATTAAAAGCTACAATCTTCGTGTTTTCTTTTTTATTATGATGTTTTAATTTTCTGAGTTTTTAAGGACATATTATCACTTCATTGTGTTATACATGTGGAGCTTGTGTTTGTTTGTTTGCCTGCTGTTTTAATTACTCTATTTCTTAAAACATGTATTTAGGGTGATTTCGAACTACACTACTGCGTCTGCCATCTTGCTGCAAGCTGAATCAGTATATCTCACTATGATGCTGGGTGCAGTGGCTCAAGCCTGTACTCCCAGCACTTTGGGAGGCCAGGGTGGGCAGATTACCTGAGCTTAGGAGTTCCAGTCAAGCCTGGGCAACATGTAAAAACCCCATATCTACAAAAAGTACAAAAATTAGCTGGGTGTAGTAGTGTGTGCCTGTAGCTCCACCTACTTGGGAGGCAGAGGCAGGAGGATTGTTTGAACCTGGGAGATTGAGGCTACAGTGAGCCGTGTTTGTACCACTGCACTTTAGCCTGGGGGACAAAGCCAGACCGTATCTCAAAAAAAGGAAAAAAAAGAGAAGTTGCCTATTTGTGAATTAACCTAATAGGGAAAATATATGTAATATATAATTATGTATTTATTCTAATGTAATTATTGATATGATTTTATTACCACCTTAACTTTCTCAAAATGTAAGCAACTTTCCCTTATTTTTCCTATGCAGATGGTAATTTAAGAACCCAAAGAATATTGTTTTTAATTGTAAAGATCGTACCCACATTATAGAACCCAAAATCAGAGCCTATGGAAGAGCAAAGTAATTTAAAGAACAGATTCTGTAGTTAGATGGCTACATTCACATTTGGCTTCAGTCGTATTATTAACAATGCAGATTCTTTTGTCTTTATGTCTGACCTATCTCATCTATAAAACAGTGATGATACTATTAGTGCATTAGAGTTGTATACATATCAAATCAGTATCTTCAGTTTTTTAAAATGTAGCTTTTATATAGGACCCAATATCTGTTAAGAAAAACTTTTATCACTTCTGTCATGTTTAAAAGGTATTTCAGGTTAAATATTGTAACCCTTGTGAATTATATACACTACTAAAAATTCATGGTTGCTCCATGAATAATAACTATAAAAATTACTTTAAATCTTCATTATTCATGTTTTGCAAGGGGAGTCTTATAAAATTGTATTACATAAAAAGTTTTTTTTTAAGGAGTAGGGAAGAGTTGAACTTTACCTGCATAAATCGAAACCTAATGAAGTATCATTTTGTTATAATATTGAATCCAAAATTTTTATTCTAATTGTATCCCTTAATTTTGGAAATTGTAATGGGAGCAGAAATTCTTGAAGAGCAATCAGTTTTTCTATTAAGGTGTTATTTACACTTAAGGCAATTTAGAGTGTATGGAAAACAATACAGAACTCTGTAATCTGGTCCCACTATAAATTCATGTTTCTTCTGTCTTCAACTACAGTCAGAAATGCTCTGTATGTTCTGGGTAGCTTTATTCTTCTATTTATCAGAAACTGCTCCTCTACTCTTCTCAAACTTCTGACTCACCACTTCCCAATTTACTCACAAATATTCATTCAAAAAACCATTTATTTGGTTTCTACTATATGCCAGATAGAATTCCTAGCACTAGAGATACTGTGGAGAAAAAAAAATGAAATACACATAGATGATTCCACCCTCATGAATTCTAAGAGGTAGGGAATACAGGATGTAAAAAGCTTAACCAGTAAATAACTACAGAAGTTTTACTCTGCTTCACTGGAAACAAAGAAGGTATCAGAAGGAAACTCCCTTACTTCTGTTTACATCCATCCATTCCTCTTTCCTGTTTTGGTGGCTTCCATTATAAAATACCACAGTCTGGGTAGCTTAAACAACAGAAATTTATTTTCTCACAGTTCTGGAGTCTGGAAGCCTGAGATCGAGGTGCCAGCTGGGTGGGTTTCTCCTGAGGCCTCTCTCTTTGACTTGCAGATGGCTGCCCTATTGCTGCCCTGTTGCTGCTGCCTCTCCACATGCTTGTCCCTTTGTGCACACTAGCCCTGCGTTTTTTCTTTTCTTTTCTTTTCGTTTCTTTTTTCTTTTCTTTTTTCTTTTATTTTTTCTTTCTTTTCTTTTTCTCTCTTTTCCTTTTTTTCTTTTTCTTTCTTTTCTTTTCTGTCTTCTCTTTTGTTTTCTTTTCTTCTTTCTTTCTTGAGACAGGGTCTCACTCTGTTGCCCAGGTTGGAGTACTGTAGTGTGATCATGGCTTACTGCTGCCTCAACCTCCCAGTCTCAAGTGATCCTCCCACCTCAGTCTACCAACTAGGTAGGACCACAGGTATGCACCACCATGCCTGGCTTATTTTTTTTATTACATTATTTGTAGAGATGGGGTATTGCTACATTGCCCAGGCTGGTCACGAACTCCTGGACTCAAGGAATCCTCCCATGCTGGCCTCCCAAAGTACTGGAATCACAGGCACCAGCCACTGTACCTGGTCTCTGTATGTCTTCTCATAAGGCTACTAGTCACATTGGATCAGGGCCAACCTGAAAGGTCTCATTGTAACTTAATCACATCCTTAAAAGCCCTGTCTCCAAATACAGCCACATTTGGCAGCATTGGGGGTTTAGGACTTCAACATTGGGGGAACACAATTCAGTCCATAAATCTGTTCTAAGTAATCTAGACTTTTCTATTGTTTAAGGCTTTTTTCCATATACATTCTGTATTGCATTTCTCTCATTTTCATTTTTTATTCAATCTATGTTCTATCAGTTGTAAGCCTTTTCTCTTTACTGTTTGCTTTCTAGCAAACCACCAGGTAACTTGAGGCTTTTCCCATCTTATCCCTCTATTTGCATCCAAATTGTCACATATGCACCCACACACAAACACACACACACAATGCACAAAATCTTCCGTCTTTCACCTTCCATTAGCTCCTCAATCTACCATAAATCTGGCTTTTAATCTCCAAAATGCTACCAGCATTAAAATTCTCTCACCAGTCAGGAATTCTATATGAATTAGAAAAATCTAAAGAATATCTTTTAAAATTTATTATTTGTTCCCTTAACAGAATTTGAAATACATAATAGTTGATTATTCCTTCCTTCTCAAGCCACAGTTATCCCTTGGTTTCCATAACACCACATGTTCCTCAGATTCATCCTACCTCTCTTGTTAATTTTATTCAATATCAGCTATCTCTGTTCACTTGAGTGGATTGTCTCTCAGGCACTACATCAAACTGTATAAAACTGACTTCTTGTTCCTATCTATGAGTATTTTCTGTCACTTCACAGCATATATAACAAGTTGCCCAAACCAAAAATTAAGACCTCACCTTTAAACTTTTCCTCTTGCAAACTTATACACCCAATCAATTGCAAAGCTCTATCAATTTTTACATCTAATTGCCTATCAATACCATCTTTTCGCCCATCCTCATTGCTGGAATTCTGGAAAAAGCTAACATGATTTTTATTTATAATAGTCATTCAAAAATATTAACATCTTGCGTGTTTTATGCATTGTTCTGGGCACTGGGGACATAAGAGCAATCATCCCAGGTGGCATCTCAGCCCTCTGCTTGCATAACTCCAGTGGACAAGAAATTACTGCAACTTAACTAGTTTCTGCTTCTCTAACATTGCATTACTCAAATTTTTGACACAGCAATTTTTTAAAATATGAGAATGACTCCTGCACTAACCTTTCAAAGAGTTTGCAATTTTCTTAACAAAAATCATAAACTTCTTGCCGACCATTTCACTGCTTTATCTGTTTGACCTCCCCTAGTGCTGTGGCACTTACACTCTACATTCTAACTATACTGAACATCTTTACGTAAAGTAACTGGGGAAACAAGAAAGCTCTATAGAAATGAGGAAGGAGCATGCAGCTGTATGTACGAGAATAAGCTCATATAGTTGTTTTATGTAATACAACCTAATAAACAACACATACAAATAATTGCAACACTAGCCAAGGATTGATTAATTCCAGAAAATATCTGAAAACTACTAGGTAGCATTTCAGAAAGAGGAGAATCTAACTTCTCCTTTAACTATACAGAGCAATCATGAAAATGGGAGGGAAATGGCATTTAAGCACGTCCAAGAAATAATTTCAGTATAGGAGCATAGTCAGTAAAGAAAATGGCATAAGCAGAAGAGTAGAGGGAAAAAACTGGAAGGTTACTGGAGGATGATGCTGTGTAGCTCAGGTAAAGTAATCACAGACTGAAAAAAAGGGGAGATAGGTTTAAAAGAGAGATCATGATATGAAATGCCTCTGGGACCAAACTATGGAATTTAGAAGTAATTTTATACAAGAAAGAGAGCAACTGAAATATTCTAAGTAGGAGAGTTACATTATTTAAACAGTATTTAATAAGACCATTTTATGCTGACTCATTTTTGGACTTCTGGGTGAAGACACGTGATTGAATACATGTGGAAACGAGTTTATTTCACACACACAGACACACACACGCACGCGCACACACACACACTACACTTTTGCTCAAAAACAAGAAAAAGAAATTGTCCATGACATGACAAGAAACAAAACAAAATCACTGTAGTAAAGAGGAAGTGAAGTTATACAGCACATAGAGTGTTCTAATCAGGTGCAGAGAACCATTAAAAGAACAGGAAACTTTCCATCAGTGGAGAGAAGATAAAGGAAGAAGAGGAGACCTGATAATCCCGCAGAAAGAATGAAAAGACAAAAAGAAGCAAAGAAAACCCACAGCAAATAGATAGCACAATATATGATGCAGAAATAAAATCCAGATGTATTAGTGTGCATAATAAATTTTCAGTTCCATTAGAATACATTCTCCATACTTTTTGTTGTTGTTGTTTCTCTGTTTTTTAGAGATGGGGTCATGCTCTGTCACCAGGTTGGAGTGCAGTGGCACAATCTCAGCTCATTGCAACCTCTGCCTCCCAAGTTCAAGCGATTTTCCTGCCTCATCCTCCCAAGTAGCTGGGATTACAGGCACGCGCCCCCACACCCAGGTAATTTTTGTATTTCTAGTAGAGGCGTGGTTTCACCATGTTGGCCAGGATGGTCTCGATCTCCTGACCTCATGATCTACCTGCCTTGGCCTCCCAAAGTGCTGGAATTACAGGCGTGAGCCACCGCGCCTGGCCCTTGTTTTTTTTTTTTTCTTTTTGTTTTGTTTACTGGTGTATTCCTAACACATTTCAGAAGTGTCTTGTTCATAATAGGTACTCAGTAAGTAGTATTTGAATTAAGGGTATTTAACCCATATGCTAAATTATTTTCTTATGCATCCTTTAAAAATTCTTCACAGCAATTGAAGTAAGTACTATTTTATAAAATTCATTGATAATGTAACAGAAGTGCCTTAGTGAAACTTAGTTCACAGAAGAGAAGAAAACTTGAACCTCTGTCTCCAGGCTCCTTGTTTATTTACCTGTTTTCCTAACATGTGGTAGTCAGTTTGGGCACTCTCTAAATGTTGAAAGCTATTCACTGACTCCTGATTACTTAATGTGAGGTTGTGATTTTTATTGCAGGTTGTAAGCGGTTACATTCTGGCTCACGGTTTCCTGCGAGCACTTTTCGACCTTAATGTTCTGTAGAAAGTTTTCTTTGTCAAATACCTATATCAAATTAGACATTTCATATAAGTCCAAATCCTAACAAGTTATACACAAGTATAGCAAATTAAAAAATTTCGAACTATTGTTTACTGACAAAGCAGGGTAAGATGAAAAATAGTTTGCTAAAGGTAAATCCATTTGTATAATTTCAAAATGAGATATTGAATAATAGTCTGAAACATATAAATAAAGGTAATGGAATTTAGCACCTTAGAGATTATGCTTCTATTGTCATGGAGGAAAAATAAAATATAACCCTGCTTGTTTAAGTTGGAGTCCAGGATTGGAGAAATCATTGTTTCTGGATTTTTTTCAGCTATTTGTTGAGACTCTAACGTTGAAATGTTTTGACAATATTTTAATATGCTTTTCTGGCATAGGTCACATATGTTAGAGATGAATAGGGATATACAATAAATGTAATTCAAAATGTTCCTCTTCTAGCTTTTCTTATTATACACCAGGTAAAGGAAAAATACAGCATGATTTTTAACTGGATCCTAGCATTATCTGAAGTAACTGAAGAAAGGATAAATATATGTAGTAGTTTCTTTTTTTTTTTTTTTTAATAAAAAGAACCATTGACATTATTAAACCACTAACTAGCCTATGGTAAAAGAGAGAAAAAGTACATGTGCACAAACTTAGGACCATCAGGGGAAAGCTAGTCAAAGACATAAGTAGAAGCATGAGCGGATACTGTGTACCTCTATGTTAGTATAATTGAAGGCCTGAATGAATTAAAGAATTATTAGTAAAAATTACCAAAATTGCCTTGTGAAGACACACATATGAATAAGAGAGATATGGAGTTATTGTTCCGACACCCTTTAGAGAACTCTCATACCTAAACAGTCTCAAAAAAAACTCTCCAATTTAAATTTAAAACATTTCTTAAACTGTATCACATCATTTGCTGTCTCTCTAAATGTGGTCTCTGACTTACCTACATCAAATTTGCAAGTTTGTTGACTGAAAGTGGAGAGTCCTATTGCTCAGTTAAGACCTACTAACATAAAGTGTCTGGGTACTGAAATCTACATTCTTGACAAGCATTCTATGTGAATCTGATACACGTTAAAATTCAGCCAAGAGGGCCAGGTACAGTGGCTCACACCTGTAATCCCAGCACTTTGGGAGGCCAAAGTGGGCGGATCACCTGAGGTCAGGAGTTCAAAACCAGCCTGACCAGCATGACAAAACCCTGTCTCCACTACAAATATAAAAATGAGCTGGTCATGGTGGGCGCCTATGTAATCCCAGCTACATGGGAGGCTGAAGCAAGAGAATCACTTGAGCCCAGTGGGGGCAGAGGTTGCAGTAAGCCGAGATCACACCCCTGCACTCCAGCCTGGGTGACAGAGACTTGGTTGCAAAAAAATAAAAATTTGGCCAAGAGCAAAAACTGAAAATAGCAAATTGTTTTATATAGCCATCATAATAATGATACTGAAATTGGAAAAATATTGTTAAGATAAAGAATATTTCAACTCACTCTTACTTAAAATAAGTAGAACCAGCAATAAATTGAATAATTAATTTATTCCAGATTAATCCAATTAATTTATACTAGGAAGTCACAAATTGATCATCATGTGGTATTTATAATAATAAAAATTCAAAGGAGAGCAAATATACTACTACATTTGATTAGCTTAATACATACCAAAGTAGTATTTATTGTTTAATATTTACCCAGAATAAAAAGTTAAACAGCAAGTTAGAAGGTGATAACAGGTGAAAGACTCATAATAATTCTAACAAATATGTTTATTTGAGTTAAGATTATCTGAATTAGAAAAGTAGCCATGACAAAAATATAAAGTCTATAAAAGGCAAGTGTATATTATCTGGCTGACCTATTAAACCTTCTCATTGTTTTTACCAGTTAATTTTCTTGAATATTTCAGATAGTTTTACATCATCTTCAAATAATAATTATACTTCTTCTGTCACCTGTATTACATTTGTCTCTTATTTATAAAGGATAGTTATTCCTCTTTAAGATGTATTTTCAATTTCTTGACTAGCACCTCCTGAAAAGCATTAATCGATAATAATAGCCAGACATAACCTTGTGTTATTTTTTGGTATAAGGCACAAAATTCAAAAAATTCCACTTTTTCAATATTAGCTTAATAGCATTAGTATTACTTTCAGTATTGGTTTGTTAGTGAAATATTCATTAACTACTGCTCTTTTTTGTGGTTATGTACTTCTTTGATACAACCTCATGAAGGGCCCTCATGCCTTAACCTTTCTAAGTGTATGCTGACATATAATACTTGAATAAAATTAAAGAGTAGGTTAGGGATGTACTGAAGCCCATCCATGAAGTGTCTGGGGGGTCTAAGAAGCAGAGTTTATGAAGTGACCACCCTCAGCCTGTTGCTGTTCTGTTCTTCCTTGTTAGCTGCTGATCTATTCTTCCCCTAGGAACACCATTCTCTATGAACCACCACAGCTCTTTGTGGGCCAAGTCCCTTGGCTGCACCTCCAGAACTTGCCAGTCACTGTGGTAATGAGAACTCTTAGCTTCCGGTAGGTAAGTACCATCACCACCTGCCTCTGGATATTAATGAGCCCAGCTCTGTGATTGCCTCATCTCTCTTATCTTCAGCTTGCACAGGCAGGTCCCTCTGAATTTAATGCACCTGATTCCTCTGTTTCCAGTGCCTTCCCTATGGCCTTGCTGAATGGTGTGTCTTTTGGACCTTTCCTTAGAACATAAAACTCTGATGGACCTTCTGGCCTTGTATACTGTGTGTGTGTGTGTGTGTGTGTGTGTGTGTGTGTGTGTGTGTGTGTGTGTATGTATATATATCCATTCCAGCATGCATATTTCCTTCTGCCTCTTTACTCATCTTCTACTGTCTGTTGGGGCAACTCAAGCATTTGTACTTCACTGAGAGTTGGCCGCCATTTATTCCAGACTTGTACAGGTAACTCCAACAGTGTGTTTGCTTCATTTCCTGGGCTTCTTACCAGTGTATTAGAGCATGCATTCTGAAAACAGTATCTCTGTGTCAATGTATTATTGCTTATCTGTCTTACAGTCTGACCTCTGATCAGGTGCACTCAAATTCCAATCACAGGAGTTTGGCTTCTGCCAGTGCATGCTAGATAATCTTGCAGCCCTTGAGATGTATAATCTCCACCCTTTCTATCAGGCTCAGAACCTTCCTCAGTTATGCTGGGATTGAACTCTTGTTATTGGCCTGGCAGTGAGAAGCAGAGGTAGAGACAGCTCTTATGGGGACATCTGTTGCCTGGTGCAGAATTGGGGAGCTTTGCAGTCTCTCAGCACAACTGAAGTCCTATCACTTTCTAGGAAAATGTGGGCCCCTCTGCAAGCATAAAGGTGCAGGGTCTCAGTGTCCAGACCTTCCCTGGCTGAGCATTCAAACAACTCTAAAGCTTTTCCGCTCATTCATTCATTCATCCAACAAATATTTCTAAGTGTTTTCCAGCTTGGTTGTCCAGGGTGGCTGGGACATAATTACACATACACATGTAGTGAATAACTGCATGTCCTCATAATTACACATACACATGTAGTGAATAACATTACATGTGAATATGTAAAACTTTGCAATATGCTTCTACAAGTTATAATAATTTCCCCAATTTAGTTTGAAATACATTAATTCATTGATTCTCTTGGGTCTGTTGTATAGATATAACAACAATTTAGCTCATCTATTTCTCACATTTAGTCATAATTATAATAATCATAATTAACATTATATCAGTATACTTTTGCTTCAAGAAACAGGATAGCCAATTTGAAGTCTAGAATTTATGAACATATGTTATTTTACATATTAAGATATCTGAACATACCTTTGGTTTTCATGGGGTAACCCCCAAATCTGATTTTTAATCAATAGCTTCTGAGCAGCTGGTAATGAATTATTAAACACTAAAGATAGTATTTAATAGTATTGCAGAATAAATAGGAGTAAATAAATTAATCAGATGTCCATGAGAGTAAGTCAATTTCAAGGAAGCTGTCTTACAATTGCAATCTGACAGATACTACTCAATACATCACTGTTTTATTTATTATTAGAGGAGGCAGTAGCTCTCTATAGTCACAGGTTCTGTAGATATTACAAATGTGGAAATGCATTTTTTTTTTTTTTTT
>NW_012115389.1:1342273-1346989 GCF_000951035.1 Colobus angolensis palliatus
GACGTATCTTTGTCAGTTCACTAGGATATACCCCAGTCAATAAGTTTTTATCTCCTGAAAACCAGCACATTACTGATTCCAGGAGCCATTTTTTTATCTCCTTATATTCCTTTGATATTTTATCTATTTCTACATTCTAAAATAGTTTTATTACATAGATGGGCCCGTCCTATTTATCCAGTCAAATCTTGTCTCCAGATAAGGTACGCTTTCTCTAATGTCTGTGGAACACGTGAAGTGACATAACCTGCCAACTGTCAAGCAATATATTCAAAGTGAACCTCTCATGTCTCCTTCATCTTTCAAAGCGATTAATGGCTTCTTTATTCTCTAAGTCACCTAGATTCACTATTTTGCAGTTGTCTTTGATTCTTCCTAAATGCAATTATCAAGCGGGTCTTTCCCTCCTGTTTGCAGCAATGCTACAACTACTCTTTAATTGTCATAATTCCCATTTTCACTATTACAGGAGTCTTATTGCTCCACTCACCTCTAGTCTCTTCTTACAATTGATGCTTCTAGATAATTCTTTTCTTTCTTTTTTTTTTTTTCTCTTCTTTTTTGAGACAGGGTCTCACTCTTGCCCAGGCTGGAGTGCAGTGGCACAATCTCAGCTCACTGCAACCTCTGCCTCCCCAGTTCAAGCAATTCTCTTGCATCAGCCTCACACGTAGTTGGGATTACAAGCATCAGCCACCACACTCAACTAATTTTTGTGTTTTTAGTAGAGATGGGGCTTTGCCTTGTTGGCCAGGCTGGTCTCGAACTCCTGACCTCAGGTGATCCACCCGCCTTGGCCTCCCAAAGTGCTGGGATTACAGGCTTGAGCCAAAGCGCCCGGCCGGAAATGCATTTTTAACCTTGAGTTACCAATGTAAATATATGGCTGAAATCACTTTTCTACAGAGTTTTTAGAACCTAGTGATTTCACAAAGGAAAACGTAGGAGAATCAAATATACAATTAAATATAGTCATCATTCTTTATATGGTTTAAGCATCTAAATCATTCTATGGTTTTACAATTTCAGGATTTTGGAAAATATGCTGGACTTCCTGACTTTGCTTTTGATGGAGTATTTTTGTGTTTGCATCAATCATTTTATTTTATATGTGTATAGGTATTCTGAGCTTTGGTGAAAATTTCTGTTCAAAAACCCAGTATATAGTAAATGTTCAAAAGTGATTTTATGTGAGACCATCTACTACGTGCTAGGTCTCTGTATGGGATGCAAAGACTTACAAAATATGGTTCCTCTTTGGTGCTGTTGATGAGAAGGAAACTCTGTATACTGAAGAAGGGAAAGATATTAGATTTAGTTAATAAAGATCAAGTATGCTGCACCCATCAAGTCAAGGGCAACACTAGGACAATCAAATAAGATAAGGTGGGGAGACTGCAGTGGGCTTGCATTTCATGCATTCAAGAGTCAGCGTAGAGGGTCTGAGACTCAACTGCATAAAGCCACATTGCCAATTGCCTCTATTAGGCCTCCTCTTCATGCTAATGATAATAGAAAATCAATGATTTACCGAAGATAATCTATAATTAGGAGTGAAGTAAAAGATCTCTTTCTCCTCCTTGGACAAATTTCTAGAGAGAGATTTGGAATAGATTTTAATAGTGGGTCAGGGATGAGATCCAAAGGGACTGGAACTGGATTGTAAAGAACAGAGATTTTATTAAGTCTATGAAGTTGAAATTTCATGAGTACTACAAACTCTTTCTTAGATGATTGCAGCTTGTATGATAACCTAAACATTCTTCTGAATCCACACTTCCGAGGATGGGCATCAATGCATGGGAACATACTAAGGACAAGTTGTAGAAATCAGTATCCTTTTGTGGTGACTTTTGTGAAAATCATTGTGTCCTACAAGTTTGTTCCTTCTGTGCCTTACATTTCCTCTGGTAACGGCCAAGCCACCACTCCAAATGATTTAGATAAATAGGAATAATTTACCATCTATGAAGTGTGAGTGAAGGTCTATGATAAATTGCAGACAAAGTAGTGTTTTACATGTGTGGTTTAATTTAGGGTCGACAATTAGTGTTTTGTTTTATTTTATTTATTTTAAATATCAAATCATAGTTTGCTAATTAAAAATAATAGGCTGGGCATGGTGGCTTATGCTTGTAATACCAGCACTTTGGGAGGCCTAGGCAGGAGGCTCATCTGAGGTCGAGAGTTTGAGACCAGCCTGACCAACATGGAGAAACCCCGCCACTACTAAAACAGAAAAAATTAGCTGAGTGTGGTGGTGCATGCCTGCAATCCCAGCTACTAGGGAAGCCAAGGCAGGAGAATTGCTTGAACCCAGGAGGCAGAGGTTGCGATGAGCCGAGATTGTGCCATTGCACTGCAGCCTGGGCAACAAGAGCGAAACTCCATCTCAAAAAAATAAATAAATTTAAAACAATAATAACAATATGGGGTATCACGTGATGTATTGATACTTGTATACAATGTAGAATAATTAAATCAAGCCAATGAACATATTCATATGGTCAAATATTTTCTATTAGATGAGTTTTCTATCTGAAAACAACTATAAAAGCTAAATAAAATTTGGCAGAAAAAAACAATTTGAAGATATCAGAGAGCAAACTAGGCATTTGTCATTCAGAAGTATATTGTTTACCTTGATCAAGTATTTGTAGATTTTCTACCTATCTTATTGCTATTGATTTTTAACAAGTAAATTGTGATCAAAGAACGTTTTGCATACAATTTCATTTTAAAATGTATTGAAACTTACTTTATAGATCACCATACAATCTATTTCAGTGTTTTTTATGTGTACAGCAAGAGAATATGTATACTTCAGTCATTTTGAATCATCTTTTATATTTGAAAGTTAGATCAATTTGATTAGTAGTATTGCTCAGATCTTTTGTATTTCTGCTGATTTATTTCATCTATGTATTCCAGCAATTATAGATACAGAAATTTAAAATATCCAGGAAAGATTTCATTTTGTGTATTTCTCCCTTTTATTCTTTTTTAAAATCTTTGTTTTTGTTTTGATTTACATTCTGAAGAACCGTCTTCATACACACTAAAAATTCTTATGATATCCTGATGACCCTTTTATCTTTATAAAACATCTTATTTTCATTTATTTATTTATTTATTAATTTGAGATGGGGTCTCCCTCTGTCACCCAGGCTGGAGTGCAGTGGCACAATCGTAGCTCACTGCAGACTCGACCCTCCAGAGTCAAGCCATCCTCCCAGCTCAGCCTTTGGAGTAGCTGGGCCCATAGGCTTGTGCCAACATGCCTGGCTAATTTTTATTTCTTGTAGAGATGGTGTCTCACCATGTTGCCCAGGTTGATCTTAAACTCCCAGGCTCAAGTGGTCCACTTTGGGCTCCCAAAGTGCTGTGATTACAGGTGTGAGCCACCACACCTAGCCTTATTTTCTCATTTTATCTATGGTATTATTCCTTGTCTTATAGACTACTTTATCTGATATTAGAATGCACATTATGAGTTTAACATGTATATATTCATATTTACCCCTTTACTTGCAACATGTCTTTACATTTACTGTATTCTTCTGCTAGATTGTATATAACTGAGTTTTGATATTTATCCAGCCAATCTTCTTTCATATGTAATTTTTAGTAGGTTTGCATTTGATGTAATAAATTATATATAGTTGGGTTTAAATCTACTACCTTGCTATTTGTTTCCTGTGTATCTCATCTGTTTTCTGTAGTCCCTTTGGCTAACTGAATATATTTTTATGTTTCAATTTATTTCCTAATTGCTTCTGAGCTTTTGAACTATTCTCTAATTCTCAATCTAAGGATTAAACAATTCGTTATCACTTCTTGTAAACTACTTGGAATTAATATTATATGATAAGTATGTAATAGCAAAATTTCTTTCACATGTATCGTGCCCTTTATGTTATTGTCATACGTTTTACATCTAGAAGTATTATAAATTCCACAACAAAATTACATAATTATCTTTTTACAGTTAATTCGCAATTAAAGAAATTAAAAAGAAAAAAGCTGTCTTTCACATTTATCCATGTACTTATTTTATATGCTGTTTCTTATTCCTTCCTAGGCACCCAAGTTGCTACCTGGTGTCATTTCATCTCAAGAAGAGCTCCTATTAACATTTTCTATAGTGCAGGTAAATTGGTAATGAAAACTTTCTACTGTTGTTTCTTTAATGATTTTTAAAAGATTCTTCTCCTGGATGTAGAACATGGGATTTACATTTCCTTTCCCTCTAACACTTTAATCATATTACTCCACTCCTTTTGGAGGTCTTTATTTCCAAAGCCACACCAGGGAAATTACAATCAGTGTTGTCCAGTTTAAAGTGTCTTTTTCTGTCTGCTTTTAAGATTTGCTCTTGTTGTTTGATTTTCAGCAGTTTGATTCGGATGTAGGCACGGCTTGCTTTGTATTTAACCTGCCTGAGTTTTGCTGAGCTCTTGGGTCTGCATGTTGATGGGTTTTTTTAACCAAATTAGAATATTCTCATCCATATTTCTTCAAATATTGTTACTTCAGTACTTTTTCTCTACTCTCTTATAAGGACTCCAATTACTTGTATATGGAATGCTTGACACTGTTCCAAAAGCTAATATTGAAATGTGTGTTTTTTCAACATTTTTCTTTCTTCAGATTGAATGAGTTACGTTTACCTATCATAGAAATAATTCACTGTTTATTTAGCAGCCTTCAAATTCT
>NW_012115389.1:1347099-1349209 GCF_000951035.1 Colobus angolensis palliatus
TTTACATATATGTGTAAATTCGGTTACTGACAATTTTATTACGTGGGTAATCTTGTGGCTGCTATTGGCTACTGTATTTCTTGATAATGAGTCATATTTTCACTCTTTCTTACAAGTCTGGTGTTGTAGGATTGCTTTCTAGATACTGTGAATGATATGTTGTATCAGTTCTGGATGATGTTTACTTCTTTGTAAAGATTTGTTAATTTTTTTTCCTTTAATTTAAATTATGTATTGATCTACTCAATTCTGTCAGGTTTGGAGTTACTGCTTTTAGGTCTAGTTTACTTAAGTTTAGTCTTTTGTCCTAAAGTCTGTATTTTACTCTAGGTCATGGTCTTGACTCCTAATGTGGGAGTATTCTGCAATCTTAGTGGCATGTCCAAGGTGATCAATGAGGTCTCTTCACTTGCGGTAAGCCAGAACCTCCTTGTTCCCTGGCTCTGAAGACCTCTGCTGCCTCTGCAGAACTTTCATCTCCACAGCACTCTATCGTAGTCCCCATAGAGTCACACACTGCACATGTGCAGTCTCAGAGCCTGCAGCAGATGAATCACGAGGGATCCATATGCAGACTTCTGGATGCCACGTCTCTACAGGGCCTTGTTTCTGGAAAATTCCAGTCAAGTAAGCAGCCAGGAATTCTGATCTTTCCTTCGTTGGCGCAATGTGATTGTTTTGTCCTGTTCAGTGACTTGCTTCCTATGCTGTTCTCTGAAAAGGGCTCCCAGTCAAGACCTGGCGTGATTATGCAGCTGGCTGTGTGTTTCCCCTATCTGAAACGTCACAATGTGTCTCGAAACAGTTACTTCATATATATTTTTTTGCTTTATTTTTGTGTATGATATAAATTGAAGCCTAACCTGTGGCAGAAAAGCATTTCATCAGTCACCCTGATCTATGGAATACAGTTTTCAAAATTTAAAGCACCCTCCAGGTGGAGTATAGATGATCTAATCACTTCTAAGACAACTGGGTGGGATATATATATATATAACATATATTTAAGGAATCAGAAAATTTTGAAATCAATAACTAGATAAAATAACATAGCTGAGAAGGGCAGACCCTTCCTAAGTGAGCTGAAGATGGTGAACTGTTTTTTTTTCTGACACAGGAATCCTGGATACAACTAAGGATTTAATATGGCCTATGCAGAAAGATTCTCCTGGGGAAAAAAAAAAAAAACCAGGAAAGTTTTAAAAAGTCATGTATGTTGATGTAACAGATTAGAATTTTGGTCTCAAATGCGGGATTAGTTTCCCTAAATACAATGCTAATTAGCATCTGCATTACTGCTTTTGGCATTAAAAATATAGTTTCTTAATAGTTTTTATATATTTGAAATGACGTATCTTTGTCAGTTCACTAGGATATACCCCAGTCAATAAGTTTTTATCTCCTGAAAACCAGCACATTACTGATTCCAGGAGCCATTTTTTTATCTCCTTATATTCCTTTGATATTTTATCTATTTCTACATTCTAAAATAGTTTTATTACATAGATGGGCCCGTCCTATTTATCCAGTCAAATCTTGTCTCCAGATAAGGTACGCTTTCTCTAATGTCTGTGGAACACGTGAAGTGACATAACCTGCCAACTGTCAAGCAATATATTCAAAGTGAACCTCTCATGTCTCCTTCATCTTTCAAAGCGATTAATGGCTTCTTTATTCTCTAAGTCACCTAGATTCACTATTTTGCAGTTGTCTTTGATTCTTCCTAAATGCAATTATCAAGCGGGTCTTTCCCTCCTGTTTGCAGCAATGCTACAACTACTCTTTAATTGTCATAATTCCCATTTTCACTATTACAGGAGTCTTATTGCTCCACTCACCTCTAGTCTCTTCTTACAATTGATGCTTCTAGATAATTCTTTTCTTTCTTTTTTTTTTTTTCTCTTCTTTTTTGAGACAGGGTCTCACTCTTGCCCAGGCTGGAGTGCAGTGGCACAATCTCAGCTCACTGCAACCTCTGCCTCCCCAGTTCAAGCAATTCTCTTGCATCAGCCTCACACGTAGTTGGGATTACAAGCATCAGCCACCACACTCAACTAATTTTTGTGTTTTTAGTAGAGATGGGGCTTTGCCTTGTTGGCCAGGCTGGTCT
>NW_012115389.1:1349724-1387732 GCF_000951035.1 Colobus angolensis palliatus
TTTTTTGAGATGGAGTGTCACTCTGTAACCCAGGCTAGAATGCAGTGGCATGATCTCAGCTCACTTCAACCTCTGTCTCCTGGGTTCAAGGAATTCTCCTGCCTCAGCCTCCAGAGTTGCTGGGATTACAGGCACCCACCACCATGCCTGGCTATTTTCTGTATTTTTAGTAGAGACAAGGTTTCACCATGTTGGCCAGGCTGGTCTCAAACTCCTGATCTCAAGTGGTCCACCACAATCCCAAAGTGCTGGGATTACAGGTGTGAACCCCCATGCCTGGCCCACTAGTTATGAAATTTTGGGTTAAATATTTTTTTCTTTAGGAGTGTTGAATATAGGCGCCTAATATCTTCTGGCTTGTAGGGTTTCGGCTGAGAGGTCCTCTGTTAGCCTGATTGGATTCCCTTTGTAGGTGACCTACTCTTTCTCTCTAGCTGCCTTTAACATGCTTTCTTTCATTTTGACCTTGCAAAATCTGATGATTATGTATCTTGGGGATAATTTGCAGGAGTTCTCTGTATTCCCTGAATTTGACTGTGGGCCTCTCTAGAAAGGTTGGGAAAGTTTTCATGAAAGATATCCTAAAATATATTCTCCAAGTTATTTGCTTTCTTCTCATCCCTTTCAGGGATACCAATAATGGAAAGCTTTTGTCTCATAATGCCATACTTCTTGGAGATTTTATTCATTCCTTTTTATTCTTTCTTCTTTACTTTTTTCTGACTGTCTTATTTCAGAGAGCCAGTCTTCAAGTTCTGAGATTCTTTCCTCAGCTTGGTTTATTCTGCTGTTAATGCTTGTTATGGCATTGTGAAACTCTCGTGTTATTTAGCTCTGTCAGATCTGTCGGGTTCTTTTTTATTCTGGCTATTTCATCCTCAGCTCCTGTATTGTGTTCTCACAGTTGCAGCCGTGTTCCCTCTCAATGTTCTGAAAATGTGGGTTCCTCTCCCCGTTGAGTGCTGGCTTTAGATTATGGCTTGGCACTCCCGGGCTGCCCACTGAAGCTCTGGGGCAATCTCAGTGTTTATATTTCTTCCCCAAGGAACAGAAGCAGGCACAGAGGAAGGTACTTTATTAGTAGTTGTGGTCAAGGGTCTTTTGTCTGCCTCCTGGAGGCTCCACCCCAGAGAGATGCAGGTCCACAATTGCTCAGTGCAATCAGCCCAAAATGGAGGTCCTTTGTTATGGGCCCAAACCAAGGGTGTCCTGTCTAATGACAAGCAGTGAGGTATGTGGGAGCCCCATGGGAGATGAACTGGCCTCCTCTCCTCAGGTAGACTGCAGCTTGTTGGCAGTGTGGATAAGACTCTTAGGGTCTTTGCTTCTTCATTAGTCTGAGGGTGGCAAGGGCAATGCCACTACAGAGACGGTGATAGACAAGCTTTCAGCTGACCCTGGGGGCTCTGTCTAGGGAGTTGTCGAGCTGCTACTGGCTCAATAGCTCTGGGAGGGGGATGGCTACAGGACCAGGGCTGGAGAACCTGCCCAGTAAGGAGATATGGGAAAGGGCATCCATTTAACAGTCTGTTCACTTTTCTGTAGGGCTGCTGTGGTATGCTGGGGCCTCACTCCAGTCCCTAATCACCTCAAGTTTTCTAGTACCTGGAAGTATCAGTGGTGAAGGCTGTGAAACAACAAAGATGGCAGCCTGCCCCTCCCTCTGGATACTCTGTCCCAGGGAAGTATGGACCTGTTGCCAGCCTGAATGCACCTGTAGGAGGTACCTAGAGACTCTGGTTGGGAGGTCCCACCCAGTGAGGAGGAATGGGATCGCGAACCCATTTAAAAAAGCAGTCTGGCCATGTTTTTGTGGAAAAACTGTCTGTGCTGAGGGTCCTCTTCAGCCCATAGGTCACCTCGAACACTCCAAAGCCCAAAGGCCAGATGGCTGAGTTTCTGGAACACAGCAAAGACTGTGGTCTGTCTCTCCCTGTGGGAGCCCTGTCCCAGGGAGGTTTGAGGCCTCCGTCAGGGAAAATACCAGCAGGGGTACGTGGAGACCCCAATTGGGATGTCCTATGGCTTTTCTTAAAGGTGGTAAAATATTAACTTTTATTCAACTGTTAAAGGGGATGATCATCACAAAGACACCCTTAAAAATAGTATGAAGAGTAATAGGTAAAATCAATATATAAATTATAATGTCATAATGACTATATTCAATAATTCAACAGAAAGGCAAAACAAAACCAAAAAAAACCCGAGCAGACAAACATAAAACCAACAATAAAATGGTAGGCATAAATCTAACAACATCAAAAATAACACCTATTAAAATACAGGAATTATGAGATGGGGCAAAAATCATATACTATCTCCAATACAATCACTTTAAATACAATAATTCGAATAGGTTAAAAATAAAAGGATATAAAAAGATACGTGATACAAACACAAATCGTAAGAAAACTGCTACCATAATTTTAAGATCAAAGTAAATTTCAGAAGAAGGAAAATTATAAGGGAGGAACATTTTAAAATGATAAAAGAATAAGTTCACCAAAAACCATAAATGTCCTCAGTGTATGTCCCTAAAACAGAAGTTCAAAAAACATGAAGTAAAAATAATAAAGCTGAAGAAGAAATATTCAAAGCACAATTATATTTGGAGACTTTTCTCTATCAGTAATTGGTAGAACAAAAAGACAGAGAATTAGCAAGCATTTAGCAGTCATGAACATCACAGGCCAACTGGACCTGACTGTGATGTTACAGCAGGTAGCCTGGAGCAGGGCAGGAGAGGGCGCCCCACAACACGCACACCAGGAGTGTTGGGCGACCATCAGGTGATGGTCAGGCGATTGTTAACTGTTTCCCTAAAGTAATAATTGGTCATGGCTGGCACGAGAGAAGGGCAATCTCCTAATAGATAGAAAACACCTGAAACTGATCAGCAGCTTCCCAATGAGATCCCGGAATTATGCCAACCTATAGAAGCCCAAGTCAAGAGATCAGGCTATGCACTGACTTCTCAAGTTGCCTGCCTGGCCCTTGAGAAACCAAGAGCACAGCTTGACCTCTTATACTTTCAAGTTGTACTTTGCTTCTTTTCTTTCCTTTCCTGACTGTTCTAAAGCCTTTTAGTACATTTTCATTCCTGCCCTGAAACTTGCCACAGTCTCTTCTTCTGCTTTATGCCCCTCAGTTGAATTCTTTCTTCTGAGGAGGCAAGGACTGGAGTTGTTGCCAACTGGCACAGATACACCACAGGTAACTTTGGGTAACTTGGATCTCTTCCACTGCTAACAGTGATGGTTAATTTTATGTGTCTATTTGGCTAGGTGATGATACCCAGATGTTGGTCAAATACCAGTGTAGATATTGCTATGAAGGTAGACCTTAGATTGATTAACATTTAAACCAGTAGAGTTCAGGTAAAGCAAATTCTCTTCCATAATGTAAATGGGCCCTATCCAATTAGGTGAAAGCACCTGGAACTGGTAGGAATTGTGCCTCCCAAACTACAATATTAGCTCTTGCCAGAACTTCCAGCTGCAGCCTGCCCTGTGAATTTCAGACATATCAGCTCCACAATTATGTGATCCAACTATGTATATAACTATCTCCTATTGGTTCTGTTTCTCTGGAGAACGCTGACTAATACGCTGAGATTCACAAAACAGTCCATCCAACAACAGCAGAATACACATTCTTTGCAATGTATATGGAAAGTTCACCAAGATAGACAATATTCCATAAACTGGGTCACAAAACAAACTTTTAAACCTTAGCAATTTAAAATAAGGGAAACCATAGAAGGTGTTCAGAGACAAAAAGGTAATTAAACTAGAAACCAATAACAGAAAGGTATCTGGACAATTCCATATATTTGGAAGTTAACACACTTTTAAGTAAATCGTGGAGACTTCGGCTTCTGTGATAGAGTAATAGGGACCAATTGACACTCCCATCTGAAAAAACTAAAAAGAAAACTTGATAAAATACATGAAACAGGTTTCAAGACACTGCACATCAGGCAACGAAGGAATGTGAGCTCTTAGAAATGAGAAGCAAATGAGGTGTATCCTTTGAGTGCTCTAGTTTATTGCTTTGAGAGTTTCCAGACCACAGGGCAGGAACGGAGAGCACAAGTGGAAGCGATGGAGACTTTCTGGAGAGTCCAGGGAGACCAGATCCACTAGAGTTCCCAGGGCAGTGGATGGGAGAGGGGAGAGCTGCACAGAGAACAGCTCTCCAGACCTGCAGAAGGACCCTCTCGAGTGTTTAGGACAGCACTGTTCAGCACAGGTATATGAGGAAGCTACCTGAGACTGGGGAAGGAAACAGCCAAAAAGATTTGAGCCAACAGTATCCAGAGTAGTTCCCATTCCCACTAGCCAGAGGGAACACCTTACAATTCACAGGGCGTTTAGCAGAATGCTCAGAAGGGTCCTGCTCTTTTGGAGACCAGAGAGCTTTCTTTAAGTAACGTTGTCTCCCGTCTGCATTTCCATGGGAAAGAGGATGGACGTCTTTTAACAAATAACAAATGATTTCTTAAATTTTTGGTAAGAGGAAGTTCTTTGGGGTCCTCTCAATGGTCATAATTAGGAGATGCATGCCATACTCAAAATGGGACCTGTTCTGTCTTTCCATGCTCTGAAGCCTTTGAATTCCTGCTTCTATATCGTACCAGTAGATTTCTGATGGATAATCTGCTTTCACATGATTCAATAATAGGTTTAAGTTTACATAACAACTTAGACCATTGTTATGAATCACACTCACTAGAACTAACACATTGAATGTAGCCTCTATGATTAGAACACTTATGAAAGCACCTATTCTCATCTAAAATATGTTCACATTTCCTTAGTTGAGCCACCCCAAAACTCATTCCTGTAAATATCCTCAGATATGACCCAATATTAATTAAGATATCACTGCTATTCTTTGCAAATATTGGCCTTTTCTTGTCTATTCTAATTCTGCATTTAATTACCAGTGAAAGCTTAGATAGAATTACCAGTCTACAAAAGAGCTCTGTTGGGCAACAGGTTAACATTTTAGCAGGCCTGGAAGGAATGAGAAGAAAACGTGTCTCAGCCAAGGGTATAAGATGTCAGGGGCTGCCCCTTCTTTCTGCTTCCTGCTTGCCCTTTCTCCTGAGTCAGGACCCTGATTCTGAGAAGGTTTCAAATCATCTGCCCTAACCCATCAAGAACCTGAGCACTTACCTAATTTTCTGAATTGCAGCTGCTCCGTAATCACATTTCCTGATTCAACTACTTAATAAGGTGTATGAAAATCTTTCTCAAGAAAAGGATAATTTATTAAAATAATTCACATTAATTTTTTAATGAAACCCTCATTTTACCATTCTCACACACATCAATTGCAATTTGTAAGTCTAACAATCAAAACATCATTTTATAATGACTAGATAAATGATAGCAAAACTTTGCTGTGCCATATGCCAACATTCCAATTAACCATTTCTGTTTTCTCAGATGTATAAATCAATTATGATTAACTATTAATTGATGAGGTCTTTTTTAAAGAGAAATAACAAAAATAATAAAATACTCTTATAATAGACATACTATTGCATTATCTGGAGGACACAAATGGAATGAAAAAATATTTCTTTACAGAGAGTATAAGATGCTGAATTATATTTTTCTAGCTCAGTTACACACAGTAGAACAGAGCAATGAAATCAACATCTGTAAGAGACTACTTTTTATAATATACTATACTATACTAGCTATACTATCTATACTAGCTCAGCTGAAGTATCTCTGCTGAGAAGTCTGTTTATCCTTCGTCTAATTTAATTGGGTTGTTTTTCTTTAAACATTGAGGCAAAGTTTGCAAATTTAGATAATGAAATAAATGTACTATGGTTTTGCCTAATTTGGACTTTGCCACAGTTGATTAAGCCTCCTAATTATAATTTCTGTATTTGTCTTTAGCAGAACTATGAAACATATTGCCTAAATTGAATCTGTGTTACAAAAATTTTAGGGATAATTAATGAAATTCTCTGTAGGGTATAAAATAGCAACAGTAATTTTAACTAGATTGAATAGAAAATATATTTATAAATATGTACATATACACCTATTCAAAATTGTTGTTTCAGATAGCAAACTTCTTAACCATGTTGGTCTGCATTTTTAGTACTTAGTTGCTATAAATAATAAGGCAAAGTCAAAAGTATTCAAAACGCTCTCAAATTTACTTTAAATAGTATGAAGTAGGCACACACCCTGCTGAGCTTCAGTTATATGAACACAATTAACTATATTTCACTAAAGTAATTCTTTGCTAATGGAAGAGCATCATTTGCATTTTTTTCCTCCAGAGTACAATGGTTCAAAATTTGAAAATTAATTAATGCATTGCACCACAACAAGAGTTTAAATTTTAAAGAATATGTATAGGCCGGGCGTGGTGGCTCAAGCCTGTAATCCCAGCACTTTGGGAGGCCGAGACGGGCGGATCACGAGGTCAGGAGATCGAGACCATCCTGGCTAACATGGTGAAACCCCGTCTCTACTAAAAAATACAAAAAACTAGCCGGGCGAGGTGGCAGGCGCCTGTAGTCCCAGCTACTAAACCCGGGAGGCAGAGCTTGCAGTGAGCTGAGATCCGGCCACTGCACTCCAGCCCGGGAGACAGAGCGAGACTCCGTCTCAAAAAAAAAAAGAATATGTATATACCCCTGAAAATATTCATAAAAAGCATTGGATGAAATCTCATTGTCATTTCCAATTTAAACTCTCAGCAAACTAGGAACTGTATTAATCAAAATAATGAGATATTGGCATAAAGACACACAAATTGGTTAATGGTACAGAACTCAAAAACACGTCTTCACATATGCCAAGTGATTTTCAACAAAAATACAAAGGCAATTTAGTGGATAAAGGATAATCTTTCAACAAACAGTACTAAATGAGTTAATAAAACTATGCCAAAAGAAAATAAAAAACAAGGTGAAATGTCTTACTTTGTTTCCTGTTGCTCCAACAGAATACCATACTGAGTATCTATTTCAAAATGTTATTTTTACATTTATGGAATCTGTGAGGTTCAAGAATGTGTCTCTGGCAACTGGTGAAGGCCTTCTTAGTGCATGATAACATGGCGGAGGGCATCACACAAGGCATAATAGTGAGAGTGTGTGTTTCAGCTCAGGTCTCCTTCTTTTTGTAAAGCCACCGGTCCCATCATGGGGGCCCCACCTCCATGACTTTATGCAATCCTAATGGCCTCCCAATGGCCTCACCCTTAATCAACACACAAATTTGAGGATTAAGTTTCCAAAACATGAAATTTGAGGGACACAGTCAAACCATAGCACAAAACAAAACAATGGAATAACAAAAACTTTGATGCATACCTCACACTATATACAAATATTAACTTAAAATGAAATATAGACTTAAAACATACTACTCGAAAATATAAAACTTTTGGAAGCAAAGATAGAAACTTTATGTTCTCAGATTAAGCAAATATTTCTGAGATATGATATCAAAATCATGAGCCACACAATTTTAAAAATGATAACTTGAACTTCATCAAAATTAATATTTGTTATTTTGCAATAACAGAAAGAGCCAAAATCACACCACTGCACTCCAGCCTCGGTGACGGCACAAGACATTGTCTCAAACAAACAAACAAAAAAACCCCACATATCTGAAAAAAGCCTTATATCTGGAATATATAAAGAATACTTAAAAATCTAGGAAACAAAACATAATTTAAAAGCATACCTAATTTTAAAAAATGGGCAAAAGATTTGAATAAGTGCTTAACCAAATAAAATATGTATCTAGAAATTCTGGACCTTAAAAAGTGTTCATTATCATTAATTATCAGGGAAACTTATACTAAAGCCACAATAAGAAGATATACACTGAGCAGAGTGTCTAAAATTAAAAAGACTGACCATACCAAATGTTGACAAGGATGTGCAGCACCTGGGACTCTCACTCCCAGATGATGAAAATGTAGAATGGTGAAACCACTTTGGAAAACAGTTTGGTGGTTTCTTAGAAAGGTAAGCATACCATATGACCAGATGGCCCAGCAATCTTACTCTTAGGTGTTAAGGTAAATGAGAACTTCTTTACACAAAAACCTGTATGTGATTATTTATAGAAGCAAAAAACTTTAAATAAAACAAATATCCATCAAAAGGTGAATGAATACATCAACTGTGGTATATCCACACAATGAGATACTACACAATAATAAAGAGGAATGAACTATTGATACATACAACAACATGCGTAAGCCTCAATATAATCATACATTAAAGAAGCCAGAGAGGAAAGAATACATACCATTGATTACATACATATGTAACTTCTAAAAAATGCAGACTAATCTCTTGTGATAGAAAGTAACTCAGTAGATCCAAGAAGAGCCAGAAGGAAGCAGTTAGAAAAGTGTGAGAAGGAACTCTTTAGGTGACAATGCTTCAATTATCTTGATGGTAGGATAGCTTCACAAGTATTTTTATATGCCAAAATCCAAAAACATCTGGAGTCTAAAAACATTTCTGGTGGTAAGCATTTTAAATAAGGAATACTCAATCTGTAGTAATGAATGAAGGGGATATTTTGAACAGTTTTCACCTGCTTAACTATTTTTTCCTGTAATAACTCACTCTTCATTTCTCCAGTATAAAAGTTCTTTCTCTCCATCACTGGAGAGTCATTAGTCCATCTCTATCAAAATCACTAGGGAGATGAATAGCTTTGTTTAAGACTCTAGAAAACTAGACCTACTATCATATTATGGGATATGGCCCAGGGATTTGAATTTTAATAAATATCCAAAATAGTTCTTTTTCATATTAAAGTTTGGGAGACACTAATCAATGTGTTTTTCATCTCTTTTTATTATTTTTTTCTTTAATAGGATCTTCATGTTGTAGATGTACATGAAATTGGCCAAAATTTCCATCCCTGTATATACAAACATTCTTTGAAATGTGAGTTTGCACCTCCTCCCATCAACAGATAGACACTGTTTCGCAACGTCTTGAATCAGACTTGCTTTGGCCAATCAAATGCTGTGGAAGTGGCACTATGCCAGTTACAAGCTTAGGCCTTAAAAGAACCTGGGCACTTTGACTCTGCTGGAGCCCTCCCTGCAGGGCGAGAGGTTTCAGGATAACCTCGCCTTCATAATCAAAATCCACCCTTTTGCTGTTAACTTAAATACACATATCACTTATGTACTTTCACAACTTCAGACTCTCCTCTGATTCTTAATAGGCTTGCAACTTTTCTGTATGTCATTGTATCATTGTGACTATTATTTAAAATATGTATATTAAACATAGTTTTTTCTTTAAAACTCATCTGAAATTATACCTCAATTATGCATGCTTTTCTAAGTCAATAAAAATGGGTATATAAGTGATTTTCATTTTAAATTAACTTCACAAAGCAAAGATACAGCCCCAAGTAATAATATTTTAACCCACATCATTATCGAACTTGGAACTGCCTCTCAGTTTAAAGTATTTGTAGCACTGTTATATGACTATAGAATCTATATAATCCAAATTGATTTTCAGTAGTTCCAAATTCCTCTTAAAGAAACTACTTGATTAATTGAGTATGTTTAAATTTATAATATAGGGCAACCATATACTATCTAGAAAGGAAGAAATAGCAATAAAATTTCCTCCTTACCCATGGACTCTTCTCTGCTACACTTTTTGGCTTGACAAATTCAGTCATTTATTTACTCAGTTCAGTAACTCCAAAATCTGTGTCCAACCATGGTTTCTCTTGGAAGCATCTGATACACTGTACCAACTACAGGAAGTCCTCACTGAATGTTGTCTACAGGTTCTTGGAAACTGTTACTTTAAGCAAAATAACTATAAGGAAACCAATCTGACCACAGACTAATTGATCCAAACAAAAGTGAAATTTCTATGGCATATTTCTGGCCCCAAAAACATCACAAAACTTCTAAATAAAGACCAAAACACTTCTAACATTGAAACAAATGTGAACTATACATACATTTAAGAAAGATTAATAAAAACAAGTAAGATCATGATTTACCCAATTATTCCAGTTCAGGGTTGCAGATGGCCAGAGCCCATCCCTGCAGCTCAGGATGACAGGCAGGAAAATGCCCCGGACAGGATGCCACCCCACCATAAGGCGCACTCACACCCATATCACTCTCACGGTGGGACCATGGAGATGTGCTGATGAGCCCAACAGGGACATCTTCTGGATGTGGGAGGAAATCAGAGGACCTGGAGAAAACCCAGGCAGGCCTGGGGAAAGCATGCAGACCCCACACAAACAGTGTCCCTGGCTGGAAAGTGATGTTTTAATTTTTTTTTAATTTTTTTATCTAATTCACGTTCTAGTGAAAACACGTTGGATGAAACAATGTTATTTAAAGTCCTGCTGTACCTACCTATTACATATTTGGACTTTGAATACTGTAGGCACCTGTCAAAGTATAAATAAAATTCATGGTTATATTTGGGCTTAATAAACTTTTAGCTCTACTTTTTCAAGACATTGTTTAAACTTTTATGAAAATCACATCATGGCACAATGCAATTTTTTTTTCTCAAACAAAGCAAAGTATATATTTTTTGGAAATCTCATAACTCTAAAGATTAAACCTCCATGACATAAATAAAGCAATTTGATAGGAAGAGAATGCTTAAAGAATTTTTTATTGAATTTCCAACCTCAGCAACCTACTATTTAATCTTTCAGGGTTAAATTTAACATTTAACAGATTACTTCAACACCTTTATTTAAAAGACGTACTTTGCCTAGCAACATGGACATTTAATCTGTTTGTTAAGAGAAGTTATGTGCAGCATATCTGAATAAACAAAGATATGTTAGGTTTGTGAGATTTGTTTCAAAATTTCCTCTTAATTAAATCTATTTATTTGCTTTAAAGCTGACTAACATTTCTGATTTCATATTTTCCTTTTTCAAAGACAGATTTATAGAGTGATTTCCGTGCTCAAAAATACTGATGAGTTTAAAACACAATATTTCATTTTCTCCAGCAAATGTGAAGTAGAAAATGTTTTCTCTTTTAAAAAGCATTTAACTTTCAGGATATTCTTTTCACATATCCTATGTTTATAAATATTTACCAAATAAATGAAGAATAAATACTTTGTTTTACAAATAAACATATTCTGTTTTCATAATATTTATATAAATGACTAATGAATGCAAATAATAATAGCAATGCCAGCAAGAGATGCAATAAACATCTTTGATGATTTCAGTCACTAATTCCAAGTTCAGAACTTGATAATGCAGCAAATAATATTCTCATATGGTCTGCATAAGAGTATATTTTAATAACATCTGCAATAGTTTATTTTACAAAGTATAAGTGCTTCTATGTAATGGCGGGAGGCAATTTTTAGGTAGACTGTTAATGGAGATAAATCGCCAAGGAGACAAAAACCTCTTCCTTTCACCATTTATACACATAAAATGTTCCTGCACTCTAGATCCTCAACAAGTCAGATTGCAAGTAATCAGAAAATGCCAGATTTTCAAAACAGTACCTCAGCTTGGAGCATTCTGTAAACAACCTCAGGGCAAAGACCGAGTGGCTTTCTTTCTAATTTTAATATTACCCTTGATACCAAAGATTCTTTTTGTTCATGAATTAACGTGAGGTGCAGACGGATATAAGAATACACAGAGTTAAAATAGTGATAATAAAAAATGTCCTTATTTTGTTTGTGAAATATTTTATTTTGATAATACTTCTCAATAAATGGCGTCGTGTTTGGCTGCAAATGTTAGTTAATATTTGGAGAAGCCCAATCAGAAACTCCAGAGAGTAGGAGTGTTAAATAGCATAAAATTTGCTTTCAGCAAAAATTAACATTATGAGGCATGATTACTTTTCACCCATGGAATGAAATAAAAATCCAGCAAGCATGGAGGTTTTAAGACCATCATTTGTAGCCTTCTACATTCGGAGTCCCTGCATCCCTCCAATCGATGGAGGTCCAGTCGTCAGATTCATGTATAAGTATGGCCTCTCTGGCCACTAGACAGTAGTTGTGCCTACCTTCCTGCACTTTCTGTGCAAGGGATTAGTTGGAATGCCTGAGGCACAGGATGGAATTTCCCTATAATTCAATTTCTGACTGTGCCCACTTATTAACACATATTATAGTAACACATTGTTGGTATGGTAGAATTAGATTGAGGGCTCTCTCTCATTATAATTTATCACCAGGTAACAAGGTTATAGGAAAAAGGACTGCATAATTGCCAAATTTCTTAACCCTAAAAATGATGAATATTTAAAACAAGGTCTTGACATTTGCTAAATGACTAAATTGACTAGGCGAAAGATAGATGAGAATTGAAAAGTAACATTTCCATTAGTTCTGCTGACATAGACTTTCCAATTGACTGGTGAAAATCATTATTAGTTAACAACAGAATCTTCTAATGAATAAATACATAATGTATTTGATTGCTCTATATGTGTACAGCTGCCTCTCTATATTTCTTCATCTGTTATTTTATGGGGTGAAGTAATCAATGATTATAATTCAGTCATCAAGCATGCACTATATTGCTACTGTGTGCTGAAGAGCATGCTAGAAAATGTAAGATGTGAGTCCTGTCTTAAGGGCATTTATAAGATGGCAAATGAGAGAGGCAAAGTGACAGGTAATATGTAATATAAAAGCAGGGAAAGACCAATTATGTTGTTTTGAAGAAAGCATTGTAAGGAAGCAAAGTGTGCAGTGTTCTCTAATTCCCCATATTGGAGAATCGGAAAAGTTTTCACAGTAAAGCTATATGAATGGATGAGTAAGAGTTTTCCAAGCAAAGAGGGATTAAGGAAAGGTCCTCCAAATAACAGAAACAGTATAGCTTCCTAATAAGAACTCTTAATTCAGAGATGATAGGAAGCTCAAAGTTGCTATAATATAGGAGAGAAAGATATGAGAAGGGAAAGGGGACACTACTAGAAATACAAGAGGACTTCAAAAAGTTTGTGGAAAAATTGAATTAAAACATAAAAATATAAACTTTGCTTCTCAACGTAAGCGTCATCAAGTTCAAGATATGTGTGAATTTGTAAGTGATGATACCAGCCATGTAGTCCTTACCTAAGGAACTGAGGGTCCTGGGAATTTAACCATGTCAATGCAGTCCTTTTACATTTTTAACTGAAGTAAAATTGATGCCATTTATAGGCTATTTTAAGATTAGGAAACAAAAAGAAGTCACAAGGAGCCACATCACAACTGTAAGGTAAATGCCTAACAGTTTCCCATCAAAATGCTCTCAAAATTGCCCTTGTTTGATGAGAGGAATGAGCAGGAGCATTGTTGTGGTAAAGAAGGACTCTCTTGGCCGGACATGGTGGCTCATGCCTGTAATCTCAGCACTTCGGGAGGCTGAGGCGGGTGAATCACCCGAAGTCAGGAGTTCAAGACCAACCTGGCTAACATGGTGGAACCTGTCTCTACAAAAATACAGAAATTAGCCAGGCGTGGTGGCACACGTCTGTAATCCCAGCTATTCAGGAGGCTGAGGCAGGAGAATGGCTTGAACCCAAGAGGCAGAGGTTGCAGTGAGCCAAGATATTGCCCCTGCACTCCAGCCTGGGTGACAGAGTGAGACTCGAACTCCAAAAAAATAAAATAAAATTAAATAAAAATAAAAAACAAAAAAACAAACTCTCTGGTTAAGCTTTCCTGAAGCTTTCCCAATTTTTCTGCTAAAGGTTTGGCTAACTTTCTCAAACTCTCATAACAAGCAGATGTTGTCATTCATTGTCCTTCAGAAAGGTGACAAGCAAAATGTCTTAAGCAACCCTCAAAAAAACCCTCAAAAAACTTGCCTCGGTCTTTGCTCTTGACTGGTCCACTTTTGCTTTCATGGGACCACTTTCACCTGTTAGTGTTGCAGGACTTTTCCTGAGTTCAGCTAAAGACGGACTCCTTGTCCCACGGCCACAAAAGTTTAGGCTCGCAGGCAGTGTGAAGAGCATGAAAAGCAGGATTTCATTGGGTGAAACGGAAGAAAAGGGGGAAACGGGGACTCTACAAAAGGATAGAGTCCCTGCTAGAGTGCTTCCTGTCTCACAGTTGGAATCCCACATTCCACACACGATTGCAGCTCCTTTCTGCACAATCGGCGGGAACTTCTGTGATTCCACCCCAGTGTGCACACTCCTCCCAGTGTGGAAGTCAGTTGGAGTTTTGCCAGGGATCCTTCCCACCTGGCTGTCTCATTCCCCGCTCTAAAGAAGTACATATAATTGGCTGCTAGAATAAGAATAAGGATGCAGACTGATCTTAACTGCTTCCTGCTGACAGTAGACGGTGTTTTGGAGAAACAGCAGCCAGAGCTCCCTCAGAGGTCTATCTAAGAGTTCCCAGCAGAAGACGCCATTGTGAGAGTCTCCAGTTGCATGACCATTGGCGTTTGATGGCCTGAAGGCAAGAACAGACAAACCACGTTATTAGAAAACATGTGTCAAAACATGTGTCAAACAGGAAAGGGTAATGGCAGCTCAAAAATCCTGAGGCCTTTTACCAGTTTGCACAGGGAATGGGAGGCCAAAACCTGCTTGCATGTTTTGCTTCTGGATTCCCTTCCCCTGAACCCAATCTTTTTTTATTTTATTTTATTTTTATTTTATTTTTTTGAGATGGAGTCTCATCGTGTTGCCCAGGTTCGAGTGCAATGGCATGATCTTGGCTCACTGATACCTCTAACTCCTGGGTTCAAGCAATTCTCCTGCCTCAGTCTCCCGAGTAACTGGGATTACAAGCATGTGCCATCATGGTCAGTTCATTTTTGTATCTTTAGTAGAGACGGAGTTTCACCATGTTGGCTAGGCTGGTCTCAAACTCCTGACCTCGTGATCCACCAGCCTCAGCCTCCCAAAGTGCTGGGATTACAGGCTTGAGCCACCACGCCCAGTGCCCCCCAAGCCGAATCTTAAACCAACCAGTTTAAGGTTTGGGAAATTAGTTCTTTCCAGTTTGAAGGATACATCTGAGGGGAGTGTCCCATAGTGTGGAGACACAATTACCTATCAGTGAAGAGAGGATAGGAGGAGAGAGGAAAAAAGAAAGTGGTTTTCAAAGGAGCTCCAGGGGTTCAGGATGCATTTGAAAGGGGTGGAGACTGAAGATGAATGGCTACGCATCTAGAAAGCAGAGAGCAGGCATCCCTGGTTTTCATCTCTTCCTAGCAGATACCCTGGGAATGTGAGGGAGAGAAGGAAGAGTGTCCTCTTTCCCTCTTCCATCCTTGCATCCTCAAGTTCTGGTGACCTTGGCATGTCCCCCCTTGAGTGTCAAAGTGGCTTACACCCATGAAGCAGGGAGGTCTGGGGGTGGGAGTCATCTGCTCTTACCCATGTACGCCCTATCTCACCTGTTGTCAGTAGCCTTGAATTCCCTAGAACTCATTTATGCCATGGATCCTAGCATGGCCTTTATCCCTGAAACAGGAAGCTTGAGCTTGGCTTAAATGGCAGGAATTAGCCATGTTCGCCTGTGCTGTGTCTTTTAACCTCTGTTGTCTGCCTCTGGATCCCTTTGATCCAGCTTTTCTTCCTGGGGCTTTGACCCAAAGCTTGGAATTGAGTTTGGGACAAAAATATATCTCAGGGGGGTTGCATGGACTCCTTATCATAAGCCACATGCTAAGGTGAAACTGTTGAATTGAGTGCTCCTCCAAAAAGGGAGGATGTCTTCTGACACATCCAGATAACTGGTGGCTATAGTCATGCTTGCTAGGATTTGGGTGCATGGTGCTTGGCTTTGATTAGCTCCCTTGGTCTTACTTTCCCAAAAGGAAACCTCTGAATCATGGGCATACTATTTATTCCCATTATCTGGCAGGATTTGCAGAATAATTACTCAGAACTAGACTATTGATCAAGATGTTTTACATTACCTACCCCTCTTGTTTTTCTGGACTGCAACTTGAAATTGCTGGTTGGTTCACAGGAACAAGCAGGGTTAGTCTAAGATGTAGGCAAAAACACAAAAATAAAAACAACTGATGAAGTTTTGAAACATCATTTCTTTCTCTCCAGTCCTCATTTTTGTGGGAAAAAAAAAAAAAAAAGAAAATGATAGGACTGAATTGTTTGTAAAAGAGACTTTAGTCTTATACTTGGCCTGATTATTTGCATAAAGTATAATAAGAATAATTATTTCTACATAGGCCTTTTGGATTGGCTTTTATGGAAGTTTGTTCCATAACGAGTCTTAGATAAGACCTTTCAAAGCTGAGCCCAGCCATGGGTTTGTATTCTCAAATACGTGTGAGGTGGGTGATCCTTTCCTCTTAAAGTCCAAAGAAAAACTTTAAGATCCTGGACCTGTTATAAAGTGACATTCTTTACAGACCACAAGTCAGAAACCCTGTACAGGGACTGTGTAGGCAAGGGTATGGGGCCAGTCTCCCCACTGGGCTTTTATTGGCTCTGCAAGTTGAGCTTGACTTCTTCAAGGGAAGCATACCCTTCCAGTCAAAGCTTTGCTAAAATAACCATTTTTTCCAATTGTGTCTTGTTGCAAAAGAAAAACGGATTCTTGTTGCAATTATGCAAACAACTATATTGCCATAAGTTAAGAATACTCACAAATAGCTTCCAAATTCTAGAGGAATCAGACAGAGAGAAACAAACATGCTCCAAATTTTTATTGCAAGAGTATAACTTGCTTAATTATTAAAAGTTGTGAATAGCTCAAAATAAGTTTCCTTGACTTAACAAAGTTTCCTTAACAAAACAAGGATCAGCAATATTCTGAGCAAAACTCAAAAAGGTTGCTTCAGCTTTCTGGGTTCAGTCCATTTAGTTAACTCTTGTTTGGCTTAAAATTCATGAGCATTTTAGCTCTTGATGAGTCCTGTACATTTTCCTTTATTCCAATGTTACAATCTCTAAGGTTATCAGAAATCTGATTGTTCCATATGCAATCAGAAATTGTATTTAAGAACACCTGTCAGAATCCTATAGCTCATTATAAACCATCTTTTGCAAAGGATTAAAACAAGATAACAATACATAGTAAAATGTCCAGCATATTTACACTTAGAAACACAATTGACAAAGACGTTTGGTTATCTCCGTGGTTTACAATAACTTAACATAACAACCTTAAGAAAACCTTGTTGTGTTTTTATTTTAATGCTCAATTTACAGAAAAACTACATAATATCTTTTTGAATTTAGTCAATATGTTCACACAGAGCAACTCTTCTGCAAGATTAATCTCCACAATCCTCCTACCACTAGTTTGAACCTTCAGATTTATCTTATCTAGTTTAAAATAATCTTTTAACCCTAGGCAAAAATTTACATTTCCATGCCTTCTTATAATCTTTTACAAAAAAAAAAACCAGAAAACACATTTTACTGTTCTTACACACCTTACATGTAAATCTAATTTCAGTAGTTTTAATTACACATTATAATGGTAACTCCTAGCAATTGTTAACTTTAAGGTAAAATCTGGTAAGTTTCTTTAATTATGTGCTAACTGCAGCCAAAATTTACCTTCTTAATTAAGGGTGTGTTTAGTTCCATATGTCCCCAGGTCTTACCAATTGTGAAGCCAGCAAGCCAAATAGTTTTCAAAACCCAAAAAGTAATTTGTAACCTTAAAACCTTTAGCAAACCTTGCATCTGACCTGCATTATTCATCCCACCTATTTACATTTTAATGACACCTGCCTTTTACCAATAGTTTTTAAGGTTGCTTTTATTTCTCAATTATTAAAGTGATGTGAACTGAAAGGTATAAAAACTTTTTTTCCCTTAAAAATATTTAATACAGGTAGTTGTTTTTCTTTAGGTTGAATTAATTAGAGTCCTTTTTACAACATCACACACACACACAAACTAAACAGACAGGCAGGAGAAAACCCAGTCTCCTGGTGGGGTTCTTTAGGAGACAGGGTTAGGAAAACATGCAGATATCAAACCAGAAAGGAACTTATTCCCTAAGGCAGGATTGCTAAATAAAACCTTGCTACCAGAGTTACAAGCCATACCCCTAGCATGTAAACAAGATGGCTTGATTTCACAACCAAAACTTTGCAGAGAATATGAACAGTGATAGTTAAGGGTGCCTGTTCCAGTAAAGCATTTTCTGAAAGGAAAAACCTTCAAAAGTTATCTGTTCATGGGATAAGGAAAAGGATGCCTGAGGGAAGAACCTATTATTCTTATGCAACTGGTTCCAACACCAGGGAGAAAAGTTTAATTACTATCCGATGGAGCTGAAACCCTTGGCAAGGAAAGAGGGAGGATGCAGTGGTGCATAGCTGGGAACCAGTCAGCCAGCTGTGCAGGACCCTTGGGCAATGCATCCCAACCCCGCCAGGGAGGGGGAAGCAGTGGTGAGGTGAGCGGCTGCTCACCAGTCCATGTCAAAAAAGGAAAGAAAAGGGCATGAAAAGGCCCCCAACTTCTTGGAATGATGGGGGGTTTGAGTGCAGTTTCCTATAAGATCAGAAGTCTGAGGATGAAAAGGGTTAGAAACCACAGTGAGGTGTTTTGAGTCCCCATTTTACCCAACACTTCTTGAGCCCCATGTTTGGTGCCAAAAATGTTGCAGGACTTTTCCTTGGTTCAGGTAAAGATGGTGTCCTTGTCCCACAGCAATGAAAGTTTAGACTTGCAGACAATTTGAAGGATGAGTAAAGCAGAGTTTTACTGGGTTAAAAGGAAAACAAGGGGGAAACTGGGACTCTCCAAAAGGACAGAGTCCCTGCTATAGTGCTTCCTGCCTTGCAGTTTGAATCTCAGATTTCACACAGGAAGAGGAGGGCCAAGCTCCTCCCTGCCACAAATGGCACGAACTTCTGTGGCTGCACCCCAGTGGGCACTCCTTCCAGTGCACAAGTCAGCTGGACTTTTGTCAAGGATCTGCTCCCACCTGGCTGTCTCATTAGTTACCATTGCTTTGAGGGTGCTTTGTCTTCAGGATCATATTGGTAAACCCAGTATGTGTTTCATCTCCTGTTACAATTCTCTGAAAAAATGCTTCAGAATCTTGATCTCAATTGTTTAAAATTTCCATTGAAAGCTTTGCTTTTGTCTGTAGCTGAACTGGGAAGAATGGTTTTGGCACCCATCTAGTGGAAAGTTTCCTCACCTTTAATTTTTCCATAAAAATTGTGTAAGCTGAACAAACTGAGATGTTGATGGTGTTGGCTATTGTTTCTGCTGTTAATCATTTGTTCTCTTCATTTAGGACACTAATGAGGTTAATTTTTGTCCTTGAAAATTGATGCGGATAGTCTGCTGCTATGGGCTTCATCTTCAACATCATTTCATCTCTTCTTAAAATGAGTTCTCTATTTGTAAGCTACTGATTTCCTTGGGGCTTTGTCCCTATTAACTTTTCATAAAACATCAATGATTTCACCATTCCTCCACCCAAGCTTCACCACTAATTTGATTTTTTTTTACTTCAATTTTAGCAAAATTCATGCTGTTCTGATAAGATCTCTTTTCAAACTGATGTCTTGTCTTTCTTAATGTCTCAAACCAGATCCTGTTCATACATGTTATAACAAATTAGTGCAAAGTTTGGTGCAAAAAAAGTTGAAATTTATGCGTGGATATTTCATAATAAGCATGTTCCATATACTTTTTGAAGACCTCTCCTGTAAGCACTCATTCCTCAGTATCCATGGGACATTGCTTCCAGGACACACCATGAAATTTCTTCCCCTCTGAGATACTGATACTAAAATCCACAGATGCTCAAGTCTCTTACATAAAATGGTGTAGTCTTTGCGTGTAACCTATGCATATTCTCTTGTATACTTTAAATCATTTCTAGATTACTTATAATACCTAATACAACATTAATGTTATATAAATAGTTATTTTACAGTATTGTTTAGAAAATAATGTTAAGAAAAATAGTCTGTGCATGTTCAGTATAGATGCAACTGTTTTCTTTGTCCCAAATATTTTTTATACACTCTTGGTTGAATCCATAGATGCAGAACCCGTGGAAACAGAAGGGGAGCTAAATGTTAGAATCTGATCATGTGAAGCTTTGGTCACCAAAGAAATGAATGTAAGCAACCTAAGTGCTCACAGTTGCATGAATATATAAAGAAAATATGGCATATACATGCAATGGAAATTATTCAGCCTTGAAAAATAAGCATATTCTGCCATTTGTGACAACATAGATGAACCTGGAGGACATTGTGCCAAATGAAATAAGGGAGACACAAAAGGATAAATACTACATGATACCACTTATATGATGAATCTAAAATAGTCAATCTCATAGAAATAGAGTGAAATGGTGGTTGCCAGTGACAGAGGAGAGAGGGACATGAAGAAATATTAGCTAGATGATGCAGTTTCTTATTATACGAGATGAATAAGACCTAGAGATCTCCAGTACAGCATAATGGCTATAGTTAATAATACTGTTATGCATACTTAAAAACTTGCTATGAGGGTAGTTCTTTATATCAACTGTCCTTATCATTAAATAATAATAATAATAAGAGAGTGAGAAGCAACTTTTGGAGGTGATGGATAGGTTTATAATATAGATTGTGGTAGTGGTTCCGTGAGTGTACACTTATCTCCAAACTCACTGAGGTCTACAGATTAAAAATGTACAACTTTGTGTATGTCAATCATATCTCAAGGAAGTGGTTTAAGGAAAAAGAAATAAACTGATACTTTATCTTATCATGACAGTAAATAATAGTTTTTATTAATGGATAACATAATCAAATCCATAGTTATGGTGATGTGGAGAATGGTTTCAACAGGATTGAGAGTAATGGCAGAGAGATAAATTAAGAAAATTTCGACAAAAAGAGCCCCCTTTGTTTTTTTAATTAAGCACCAAAGATTTCTTCTAAAATTCCTGGGTTTCTTAAAGTACAGCAACTAAAACCAACCAGAAACATAGTTGCATAAAGACAGTGCTGGGAATCATGCTAGGACTAATATTACAGACAAAAGACCCTCAGAATTTAAGGAAATATATCTTAAATAAACAAAGTGAAGAAATAAATTAATTTGAAGTTATCTTTCCGTTTTCCAAGGCAAAGGAAAATGCAATAGGAAGACAAAATGTTAGTATCCTTTGAAGTGCTATTAGCCTTAGAGCCTGCCTTTAAGTGTAAAAATTAACTTGGCCTTTTGCATGGATGTAAGTAAGGCCCTTTGATGCATGTTCTCTATATGCCCTATGACAAGAGCTTCAGGCGTCTCTATGTCTCTGATATATATTTACTTTGAATGTCACAGTCACGTATGCTCTTTCCATAACCTCCTTTTTAAATCGATGTAAGCATAAAAGCTGCTTAAAGCACCAATCCATAAAGCAACTGTCAAATACTTTAAAAACACAAAATAGAAAACTGCTGTTTGAGGTTTTATAGTTCCGTACCTTGCTGTGACCTACATGGACTTGCCGTTTAATGTTAAAATAGCTCATAAACCAGCATTTTTTTAAAAGCATGAGAAGATGACTTTGATGTGTGCTTTCCTTGAAGAGCCATAATTTGCAGCAGTTTAATGACCACAGTGAATTCCAGTGTTCTGTGACCCTTTAATTTGGGCTTGGAAACTAAAGCAACTTATTTCTCACTGTCTGTCTGCCATACTCTCAAAGGTCATTGTGAATTTTTTATTTAGTTATTTTTATTTTAGTGTCAATTAGAGCAGAATTCAGTTCTTTTCTACTTCTCTTTTGTATTTTGATGTTTAATTTCTTTAGATGACTATTTAATAGATCAGTGTTTTATGTCACTTTGTATGTGAAATTATGTATAATACATTATTAAAATAGTTTAAATAAAACTTCTGAACTCACGGTTAAAAAATTAGTACTTTTTACAACAGATTCATCTTGAGCAAAATTATATAAAAATGAGAACAAGAAGGAAAAGGATGCTACAAACTTGATGCAGGCAAAAATCCCAGACAAATCAGTACTCTCAATTTCTAAGACGGGAAATAAGAAAGCTGACAGCAATTATCAAACTTCTTGCTTTTCCCCCAGACGTTAGAAGACTCTCACCTCAACGCTAGGTCTCTGAAATAATGGAACTCCTAGAAGCACAGAGTAGGTTTTGTAGATAGTTTTAGATAGCAGAAAAGTTTTGCTGTAATATCTGATACAGAAAAAAATGTCAGATACAAAGTCCATACAGAATGAATCAGCCTTAAAATTGTCCATAGTGAGATGACAAGACACTCATATAGCAGTGGGAAGAGCAGAAATTTATAATGTGACCACCACCAAGTGATTTGCTATGAATCTTTGATCTAGTTGCTTTCTTTCTTACTCTCCCATATTCTTACTTACAATATGGGTATAACACCTATCCCTTTTTTTTTTTTTTCTTTTTGAGACGGAGTCTTGCTTTATTGCCCAGGCTAGAGTGTGCAGTGGTACAACCTTGGCTCACCACAAACTCCGCCTCCAGGGTTCAAGCTATTCTCCTGCCTCAACCTCATGAGTAGCTTGGTTTACAAGCACACAATACAATACAAAATTTGTGTATTTTTAGAGGAGACAGGATTTCACCAGGTTGGCCGGCTGGTCTCGAACTCCTGACCTCAGATGATCCACCCACCTTGGCCTCCCATAATGTATCCCATCTTTTGCCATGATGTATTTAAAGTTTCTTAAAGAGAATATATAAAATGTAAGCGAAGAAACATGGCTTGAACATGATGTTTTATACATTTTACACTGCCTTCATTTCACCAAAATAATAATAATAAGTTTGTTGAAATACCAAACTTAAAGTGATAATATGTAAATAAAAATAAATGAAATGGAATTTAGTTTCCAGCAGTAGAGGGACATTTCTATTCAAAGAAACCATTGGAGTATAGAAAACTTATTGAACAAAACTGCTGAAAAAAATATTTTTTAAATATTTCAAAATGTTAAAGTTAGATTAGTGCTATAGTCAAATAAATCTTCTGCAACATGGAAAAAATAGAAGAAGAATAAATCTAGAGAAGATTTTATTCACCATCCTAGATTTTTGATGTTTCCCTGGAACATCTAAACAGTCATAATTGCCTAGAGCTTGAGCTTTGTATTAGCCTGCTTGGGCTTCCATAACAAAATACCACAGACTGGATGGCTTAAAAAAGAGAATTTTATTTCTCACAGTTTTGGAAGGCAGAAGTCCAAGATCAAGGTCCTGGTGGGGTTGATTTCTGATGAGGCTTCCCTTACTGGCTTATAGACAGCGTCTTCTTGCAGTGTCATCCAATGGTCTTCCTTTTGTGCACATGTGCGAAGAGACAGATTAAGATCTCTGGTATCTATTCCTTTTTGAAAGAATATCAGTCCTATTGCATTAGGACTTATGATCTCATTTAACCTTAATTACCTCTTTGAAGGCCCACTGATCTCCAAATACAGTCACATTGGGGATTTCAACACATGAGTTTGAGGGGGACCCAATTCAGTCCATAACAGCCTTCCATGGGTCATTAAAGGGGATCAGAAGAAAAAGCCTAGAGTAAGTCCAAATTTAAATCTTTGATCCGTGAACCAGTATATAAAGCAGGATAACTAAAGGTGACAAACTTAGTGGATAAACTAGGAAAAATCCACTTTTTGGCAGAAGATTATGAGGATATTGCCAACCATCAGCAATGGCTCTAGAGAAAGAATTAAAAAAAAAAAAACTTTTCCCCAAGAATCCCTAAACACAAGCCCAACTTTATTTAAATTAGGAGAAAAAATTCTCACTAGCCTTATGGCTGAAAAAAACAAAAGCCACCACCATGATCACTACCAGCAAAAACCTAGCCAAAAATGTGTACCTGGGCATCTGGAAAAAGCAAATAAAATTACTCTTTGATAAAACTGTAATTTAAACATAGCTTATTTCCAATAATCATGCAGAGTTTTATAATATTTAAAGGCACATTAGCTCATAATGAGAAACCACAAAACACTAAACAGAAAATACACCTCAAAAGATTAGGAAAAATAACAAACAGTATAACTTAACCCTCAAAATATAGCTGATTTTGTAATTAATAATTTTGTAATCACACAAATAATATAAAATAATGTTTATGATGTTAAAACATTACATTGGAAAATTAAATGAATAAGAAAAGAACAAAAAACTGGAAAATTTGACCATAAATATTTGAATAAAACCTATCTAATTTTGTGAATAAGATATAAAACAGTTGCAATTTGATACTGAATGAAGACATTTGGTAGTAGATTCAAAGAGGCCAAGGAGAGAATTAGTAATGTAGAAGATCAAGCTGAAGGAATAACCCAGAATGTGTCACAAATAGAAATTATGGAAAAAGGGGAAACTAAGAAACATGGAGGAGAGAGTAAGAAAGTCTAATACTCAATCAAAGGAACAGTAAAAGAACATGAATAAAATGAGTGTAAGTTGTACTTTGTGATTACCCCAGGTTCTTTCTTCTGATCTCTTAGTGTCTAAAGGAATAGTGGCTAAGAACTTTTGAGAACTGATAAAAGACATGAGTTCTTAGACACAAAATTCAGTAAATCTCTCCCCAAATTAAAATGATTGATAGATAAACACCTACATGCATTTGGTAAAAATATAGATCACTAGAATGTACTTAAATGTGACCAAAACAAAAAGGAAGTAGGACAATGATTAGGTCAATAGATGATTTCCCAAAGCAAAAACTAGCTGGAGGGTGGGGGTGGGGGAGAAAGCAAATCTGTACAGAAAACTATGGGAACTTAATAAATATCTAACTATATATAATAAATTCAATGAAACTAGATAGAAAAAGCACTGTATGTGCAAATTAACAAAAAACAACAATGAGCAGCAGAAATGTGATAGGAAAGCTCAAAGGGGTAGCAAGGGAGTAGACATAATCACAACAACAAAAGAACTAGGAATTCTGAGCTATCCTATTGAGAAAATCACAAAACATAAGCAAAAACGCCCCCCAACCTGCCCCCGCCAAAAGTAAAGTCTCTGTCTCCCAGGACCATTTGAGATCTGAAAACAATGAGGATAGGGAAGAAGCCTTAGGATAGTGGGGAAAACAAAACATGGAAAGTACACAGAGGACAAGGTAACAGATAAAATACCATAGAATACCAGATAAAATACCAGATAAAATAACAGAGAAGAACTTATCTTGGAATACACATGCAGTATCTGTAAGGTGCGGTAGTCAAAGATAAAAACAATTGGTAGAAGCACCCCCTGAAGCAACATACCACTGTAGAATCAGAGGAAATCTGCCCACAAAAGGCAACAAATATTAAAGAAATTGTTGATCACTTTATCAATGGAAGAGGTATCCCTTGAGCAGAGGACTCAGGAAAGAACTTGCTATGGGTTAAACTGTACCACTCTCTCCCCAATCCTCACCTAACTATTCCGAAGTCCTAACTGCCCAGAAATGTGAATGTGACCTTATTTTAAAAAAGAGTCTTGCACACGTCATCAGGTTAAGATGAGGTCATACTGAATTAGAATGGTCCTGAAATCCAATCTGACTAGTCTCCATGTAAGAGGGAATTTTGAAAATAGAGACGGAGTCAAGCAGTAGGAAAGCCATGTGAAGATGGAGGCAGAGATAGGAGTGATACATACACTGGCCAAGGAATGCCACAGATTAATGGCAACTATCAGAATAAAAGAGGCAGGGAAGGAGTCTTCCCCTAGAACACTCAGAGAGCAGACGGCACTGCTGACACCTTGACTTTCGATTTCTAGCCTCTAGAACTGTGAGACAACACATTTCTGCTGTTTGAGGCCACCAAGTTTGGGGTGCTCTGTTACCACAGCCCTTGGAGACTACTACAGTGCTTTAACTCCTCCATGCCTTACAGAGATCCTTCTGCTAACAGCTAGTCTAGAAAATCCAATTCACTAAAATATTGATAACAAAACATAAATAAATAAAACTATACCAATTGTTCAAAGACATTTACTGAATAAAAAAGAAAAAAAAACATACAGCAAACTTCTTAGGAGTCAAAGAAAACTCACCCTAAAAATGTCATCACAAACAGAAGATTGTAATGTGACAGTTCAGTCTGAATTTAAAAGAGATCTGCTGTACAATACAGTGCCTCTAGTTAACAATATGGTATTGCACTCTTTACAATTTAAGAGGGTACATTTCATGTGAAGTGTTCTTACACAAACATGCGCACACACACAAGACGCGAATAGACACAAACTGTTTGAGGTGATGAATATGTTTATCATCTTGATTGTGGTGATGGTATTATGGGTTTATGCATATTTCCAAACTCATCCAATTGTATATATTAAACAGGTGCAGTTTGTTTATATATCACTTATACCTCAATGAAGCTGTCAAAAAGAATTCTAGCAGAGCCATGGCATCTATGAGGAGACATCTCAAAGCAAAAATAAGAAAGCACTTAGAAAATACGGCCAAAACATTTGGAGCTATAACTCAAGAGTAAGATAGTATACAATGGAAACTAGCAGAACTCATGAAAAACTAAAGAAAAAGACAAAATATCTCCAAATGAAAGCTAAATTACAAGGTGCTCTTGTGGGAGTGGTTATCTAAGAAAGCATAGTAAGAGATATAAAAGATAGAAATGAAGGAAATGAAACAACAAACAAAAAAGATAAAAAGGGATTAGAGAGAAAGTGATTGGGGCTAGAATGGCCACATTGCAAATGAGGATTCTGCCTTTTTGCCAGGAGCAACAGCTACATTCTCTGGAGGAGTGACAGAGATTGCTTTGTATTAGAAAACAGCACTTTGTCTCTTGGAATCCCGGCAGCGGTCCTGTCTTTCTTCTGAGAGATGACTCACTTTTCCACTCACATCTGTTTCCTCTTGTAGCATTTCCTGCTCTTTGGTATCTCCTGTGTTCTCTGGAGGAGGAGCCTTTTGATGCGTACCTGCCTTCATAAACTTTTCCATGATGGACGTTTGTGAGGCTGAGTGTGTGGCAGGCAAGTGTCACCGAGGAACCAAGAAGAACCCAAATGATGTTCAAGGTCCCAGAGATCCTGGAGCATACGAACGTGGGTACCAAGAGTTTGATAGGTAACTTCTACCAAACATTCAGGGAAAAAAATAAATAAATAAATCTCATGCAAATCTTTCAGGGAACAGAAAAGAGAAAGGACTTTCCAATCACAAGGCTAATGCAATATTTATACCACAACCAGGCCAATGGTATTAGAAATGGTAATTGATATTTATTGTCATTCAAAAACACAAATGCAAAATAATGAGAAATCTATAATATTAGCAAATAAAATCCAGCAATGTTTTCAAGTTAATGAATCACTATCAAATGCAAATTATTCCAGTAATGCAAAATTGATTCAGCATTTGGAAGTGTATTAATGCAATTCACCATATTATTACTAATTGTATATTTATATGTATGCAATCATTTCATTATACAAAACATTTGATAAAATTCTAAATGTATTAAACTTTTAAACTAAGAGTAGAAGATAACATGGTGTTTTATTGTTTCCATACCACTTTGTCTTAATCATTATGCCTTTACAAAATATATTGTTATCTATGGTGGCTAATACCTCTCAGTCTCTTTTCCTTTTTAGGCAATTTATTATTGTTTTTGGCCCTTTGTTTTTCATTAAACTTGTTAAATTCTATTTAAAACCCTAGTGGAAATCTTAATCTAAGTGATGAGTTCACTTTTAGCTTTGTTATTTAATGTAAACAAATGTGTTATATGTAGGCTATTATATGTATGATATACGATATTAACTGAAAAAAAATCAAAGTTTCCTGAAAATCTGAATGATAGATTAACATGTGCAAATCAACTGGCCAAATAGAACATAGTGAACAGATAATCTAATTCATGTTAGGATGGTTGATTACAAAAAGGTTAAAGTACTTAGTTTTATCACTCAACATAGATAATAAACTAAGCCCATAAGGTACAAAATGTTTATTCATTCAATTTCTAGGCAAGGTTATACGTGTTTTGTTTTGTTTTGTTGTTTTGAGACAGGGTCTCACTCTGTCAGCCAGGCTGGAGTGCAGTGGTGCGGTCACAGCTCAATGCGGCCTCAACTTCTCAGGCTCAGGTGATCCTCTTACGTCAGCCTCCCTAGTGGCTGTGATTACAGATGTGTGCCACCACGCCCAGATAATTTTTTGTATTTTTTGTAGAGACGAGGTCTGAACTATGTTACCCAAGATGGTGTTGAACTCCTGGACTCCAGTGATCTGCCTGTCTTGGCCTCCCAAAGTGCTGGGATCACAGGTGTGAGCCACCATGCCTGACCAACAAGGTCAGATTTGATCTTTTAACTGGGAATCAAAAAGATTAAAATCACATTTCATATTCTACCAGTGTAATCATCTATAGCAAGATGGTCATTTAGGAGTGTTTATAAAACACTATTTTATGAATTCACTACGACTCCAAAGTTACATATAACAAACCAGGAATTCCTTTTTTTTTTTTTTTTTTTTTTGAGACGGAGTGTCTCTCTGTCACCCAGGCTGGAGTGCTGTGGCCGGATCTCAGCTCACTGCAAGCTCCGCCTCCCGGGTTCACGCCATTCTCCTGCCTCAGCCTCCGGGGTAGCTGGGACTACAGGCGCCGCCACCTCGCCCGGCTAATTTTTTGTAGTTTTTAGTAGAGACGGGGTTTCACCGTGTTAGCCAGGATGGTCTCGATCTCCTGACCTCGTGATCCGCCCGTCTCGGCCTCCCAAAGTGCTGGGATTACAGGCTTGAGCCACCGCGCCCGGCCAAAACCAGGAATTCTTAAACATCATTTTGCAATGATGGCTGATAGGTCCAAAATAATGGCCATGGCTTTATATCAGTCAGGGCCAATAAACTTCCACTGTTGCATTAGAATTCAGATCTGGCATATGTTACTACTTTCTCTAAGTAACACAAAATGAATTATGAATGTTTCATAACTTTCCCATCTTTCCAGTTTTTAAAATGCATTATAAAGCAGATAATTGAAAAAAGTATCATATCCTATTGAGTTTTTGTTGTTGTTGTTTTTTTTAAGTGGGAGAGGTAATCTCACAATATTTAACCACATAGCCATTAAATCAGGCCCAGATAAAAAGTGCAAAACATACTCTTGTAGGGAAAGTATTACCGTTTGATGGAAAAGCCAAATGTGTTTATAACCACACTCTTTTTGGATTTCACACAATGCCATGCCAATAACATTACAGAAATTGAAGACTAAATGTATCCCTCATGAAAAGAGTCTCCAGAAGCACCAACTAAGCATCTGTAGCAGAACTGAGATTTATGAAAACAAGTACAGATTTTAGAAAAAAAAATGTGAATTGTTTGTATTTTATTTTAAAATATCTCTACCTAGGTCAAAGTGAAATTCAAAAGTACATGATATTCAACTAAACGCAACAAATTTCCTTTAATTCTAAAGTATACTAAATGAACAAGAAAGGCTTAGGTGCATATGTATCCTATTTCCATAATAGCAACCTAAAATACCTTAGTATCTCATTATCTTCCACTATAGCTAAAATGCAAACTGTTAGCTTTTGCCTTTTTCTTTCTTTCTTTATTCTTTAAATATGAAAATTAGAAATAGGAAAATAATTGATATTAAAGCTTTGTCTACATGTCATTGTCTGAAATCATCTATAAAGCACAGTTACAAAAATGAATGATAGAAATTATTATTTCTTCTTAGTTCAGAATGTCAATTGTCACAGGGCACAAAACCAAAAGTGTTAAAAGAAGAAACAGAGAGAGAGACAGAGAAAGGCAGGGGAGGGGAGGCTGTCTGTATCAACCATTAATGGGGTAATTAGCACTAGAATAACAAAAGTGGCCATTAGGTCACATTTTACACACTGAGAACTTGAGTAATAGCCTACTTAATGTTTTCTAAAAGGCACTAATAACATCTCTTCACGTTAATGCCACTTACTCAGGGGCTACGTTGCCTAGAATTCTAGAATTTTAGATCTAGTCCATTGTTTTCATAAAACTGTGCTCCTCCTGATTCCATTTCATCCAATTATCTCCTTGACTGGCACCATCCTTCAACATTCCTCTGAAAAGTTCTGCCCCTTATGTATTTGCTTTCCTCTCCTTTCCTTCCATTTCATTTTAGCAATAAGAGCAATTTTTATAAAATATGAATCAGATCATGTAATTACTTTGCTTAAAACACTTCAGTAACCTCACAGTGTACTTGACTAAAAACTGAATTCTTATTTTGCTATTCTAGACCTCACAACTTGAACCACATCAACTTTCACAACCCCAGCATGGGCCACTGTTCCCCTTTCTCAGCAGATACCAGTCACACTCTCTCTTCCTACGAGTTGACAGTCTCCATTACATCATTTGTGCCTGTTGTTTGTTTTTTTTTATTTTGTTTTAATAATACCCATAATTTTTTTGAGATCCTCCCCTGATTAGTTTTTCATCTTTCATCAGGTTTAACTGAAATTCCATTCTCTTTCTACTCTAAATCAAGTGGACTCTATCTGTAATTCCTTTTTTTAATGTTTTTTAGAGATAGAATTTCACCATATTGCCCAGGCTGGCATCGAACTCCTAGGCTCAAACGATGTCCTCACCTAGCTTCCCAAGTAGCTGGGAAGTGAGCTGCTGCACCTGGTGTATATCTATAATTCTTTATCACCAAATACTTAATTGTTATGGTTTTAGTTACTATGTGTGTGTGTATATATATGCATTTGTATACACACATTTTCATTGTTTCATTCTCGTGATTGAACAGATGCTTCATGAAGACAGGAGCCATGTGGGTCACCATCTTATATCCATCACCTTGGACAGTTTCTGCCACATGGTGGACAATAAATACTTGTTGAATGAATGATTGAAAGATTTAATAATTTCAGTTATATATATATATATATACACACACACACATACACACACACACATATAAATACTGAGTCCAGAATTTCAATGTAAGGGTATAGTCTCATAATTTTATTTCTATTGTCTTTGATATTTTTCATCTCTTTTCTGAACAGACTCTTAAAACTTTAACAAAAGATATTAAGTACATGTGATCCACACAAATACAATATATTTCCTCTCTAAAAGCTTTCTTTTCAGTGGCAATCAAGTCCCTGCCAAAGTAAAATTTCACTTTCTTATGTAGCTGTGCAATAAACATTTTTTAGTAGAAATGCTGAAAAATAAATCCATAAATCCTCACGCTCCCTTGAGAAAGAGCTTTTACAAGAAGTGACTTATAAAGCCAAGACACGAAGAAATGTGTAAGTAAACTCACATAGTAAACCTTGTTTTTTTTGTTTTTTTTTTAATTGGGCCTTATATACCATAGTCCTCAGAGAGCTAAAAGAAATAGCAGCAAGGAGAAATACAATAAAACCTAGAGAAGGAAAATATTTGATTTGCGTATACTGGCGAAATAGATGTCACTTACTATCCTACTGATTGTACTGATTTTTATCACAGAGATTTTTGTAGTTTTTATGTAAATATAACTTTGGAAAATTGTTTCATGGTATGTAATGAATTGTTGAATTACTTTGGTATATAGACCATGATCTGAATTTCACTTCTTAGATGTGTGGACTTAGACAAATTGTGTCATTTGTAAAATGTGAGGGAAAGCATCAAACTCAATGGTTATTGTTGAGTTAGATAAAACTTAATATGCAAAGTAACTAGCACGGTTCTTGGCACAGAAGTCATACTAAAAAATTATTGTTCTTATTAGTGTTTTGATATGAATACAAAAAGATGACAGGCTTCCAAAACCACAGAGACTTTGTTCCTGCTTTCCTTGCCTACTCCAACCCCAGACCATACAAAAAAGTGGCAACATTAATTGAATCTATGTTCTGTTTCTAAGGGAATATTGTCTCTTCTGCTCATTGAACCACATTCTCAAAGAATTTGAGGATACAGAATGTTAAATGTAGTAAAAAAATAAAGCTATAATTATAGTTATAAGTGCTGAAGAAATAATAAACAATGAAGAATATAAAAAATCTTTGAGTCTAAAGTCTAAAAGTGTAAGTGGTGTTACCAAAACCTATATGAAAGAAATCAAAGCAAAGTAGATCCTTCATTTATAAAAGAGAAGTATACTGCACACCTTCTGTATACTCTAAATTATGCTAGGCACAGGAAGTATTGCAGTTTTAAAAACAGATATAAACCTGCCTTCATGTAATTTGCAGTTTAGATATGCGAAGAATAAAACTAATCAAATAATTAAAATCAATTGTGTTATGAAACATAATTATTAATTGAGATAAGTGCTGTTGAATTTTAGAAAAGGGTTCCAAAAGTCATATAAAGCACAGAATACAATGAACTCATAATATGGGGACCTGAACTAGCGTTATAGGTGTTAAAAACTGGAAGTTGTGTATTTCATTACTGATGAATGGTGTGAGAGTAAAGAATGAGTGTCAATAAACCTAAAAATATGTTCAACATGTCAAAATAATATGTATTATTGAAAATAATATGGCAAACACAGTAAACATCATAGTCAATGGGCAAAAGCTTGAAGCATTCCTCTTGAGAACTGGACCAAGAATGCTCACTCTTATCACTCCTATTCAACATAATGCTCAAGTCCTAGACAGAATAATCAGGCAACAGAAGAAATAAAAGGTATCCAATTAGCAAAAGAAGAAGTTAGGCTATTTATCTTCTTTGATGATATGATTCTATACCTAGAAAATCCTGAAGAGTCCACCAAAAGGCTACTAGAGCTGATAAATGACTTCAGTAAAGTTTCAGGGTACAAAATCAATGTACAAAAATCAACAGCATTTCTATATGACAATAACTTTCAAACTGAGAGCTCAGTCAAGAATGAAATCCCATTTACACTAGCCACAAAATGAGTAAAATACCTCGGAATACAGCTAACCAAGATAGTGAAAGATCTCTACAAAAAGAACTACAAAACACTGCTGAAATAAATCAGAGACAGCACAAAAAAATGGAAAAACATTTCATGTTTATGAATTGGAAAAATCAATATCATTGAAATGGCCATACTGCCCAAATCAATTTACAGATTCAATGCTATCCTTAGGTAACTATTCTAAAATTCATATGGAACCAAAAAAAGCTGAAATGACCAAAGCAATCCTAAGCAAAAAGAATGAAGCCAGAGGCATCACATTAATTGACTTCAAACTATACTACAAGGCTACAGTAATCAAAACAGCATGATACTGGTACAAAAACAGACACATAAACCCATGGAACAGAATAAAGAACCCAGAAATAAAGTTACACACCTACAACATTTGCTCTTTAACAGGGTCCACAAAAATAAGCAATGGGGAAAAGACTACCTTTTAATAAATGGTGCTGAGATAACCGGCTATTCACATGCAGAAGAGGGAAACTGGTTCCATACCTATTACTATGTACAAAAATAAACTCAAGATGAATTAAAGATTTAAGACCCGAAACCATAAAAATTTTAGAAACAAAACAAAACAAAAAAATGGGAAATGCCCTTCTCAAAGTTGATCTTGGCAAAGAATTTATGGCTAAGTCCTCAAAAGCAATTGAAAGAAAAATTGACAAGTGGGACCTAATTAAAGAATCTCTGCACACCAAGAGAAACTGTCAAGGAAGTAAACAGGCAACCTATAGCATGGGAGAAAATATTCTCACCCTATGCATCTGACAAAGGTCTAACATCCTGAATCTATAAGGAACTTAACAAACAAAAAACAAATAACTCCATGAAAAAGTGAGCAAGAAATATGGACACCTCTCAAAAGTTGACATATAAGTGATGAACACACATATGAAAAAATGTTCATCATCAGAGAAATGCAAATCAGAACTACCATGAGATACCATCTCACATCAGTCAGAATGACTTTTGTTGAAAAGTAAAAAAATAACAAATGTTGGCAAGTGTTTTCATGCTGCTGATAAAGACATACCCAAGACTGGGCAATTTACAAAAGAAAGAGGCTTAATTGGACTCACAGTTCCACATGGCTGGGGAGGCCTCACAATCATAATGGAAGGCAAGGAGGAGCAAGTCATGTCTTACATGGATAGCAGCAGGCAAAAAAAAGATCTTGTTCAGGGCAACTCCTGTTTTTAAAACTCTCAGATCTCATTAGACCCATTCACTACCATGAGAACAGCACAGGAAAGACCCGTGCCCATAATTCAATCATCTCCCACAATATGTGAGAATTCTGGGAGCTACAAGATGAGATTTGGGTGGGGACACAGAGCCAAACCATATCATTCTGCTCCTGGCACCTCCCAAATCTCATATCTTCACATTTCAAAAGCAATCAGTCCCCCAAAGTCTCAATTCATTTGGCCATTAACTCAAAAGTCCATAGTCCCCAGTCTTGTCTGAGACAAGGCAAGTCCCTTCCACTTATGAGCCTGTAAAATCAAAAGCAAGTTAGTTACTTCCTAGATACTTATGGGGATACAGGCATTGGGTAAATACAGCCAGAAGGGGCCACAGGCCCCATGCAAGTCTGAAACCCAGCAAGGCAGTCAAATCTTAAAGCTCCAAAATGACCTCCTTTGACTCCACGTCTCACATCCAGATCACATTGATGCAAGAGGTGGGCTCCCACAGCCTTGGGCAGCTCTGCCCCTGTGGCTTTGCAGGGTATAACAAGACTGAAGAGAAAGGGAACACATACACTATTGGTGGGAATGTAAACCAACTCAGCCACTGTGGAGTGTACTTTGGAAATTTCTCAAAGAACTGAGTTGAAAATGTCATTCAACACAGCAGTTCCCTACGGGTATATACCCGAAGGAAAATAAGTCATTCTACCAAAAAGACACATGCACCCATATGTTCATTGCAGCACTATTCACAATAGGAAAGACATGGGATCAACCTAGGCACCCGTTAACTCTGGATTGGAAAAAGAAAACGTGGTACATATGCACCATGCAATACTATGCAGACATAAAATAAGAATGAGATTATATCCTTTGCAGTAGCATGAATACAGCTGGAAATCATTATCCTAAGCAAAATATCACAGAAACAGAAGACCAAATACTGCAAGTCCTCACTTATAAGTGGGAGCAAAACATTGGGGATACATGGACATAAAGATGGGAATAATAAACACTGGGGAATACAAGAGGGAGGGGAGAGGAAGGTAAGGTTTGAAAACAACCACTTATTGGGTACTGCGCTCACTATCTGGGTTCTGAGTTCAGTCATGTCCCAAATATCAGCATCATGCAATATACTTTTGTAGCAAACCTGCACATACTCTCCCTGATTCTAATATAAAAATTGAAAAAGAAAAAACTAGTTCACAAAAATTCCAAGAGATCATGATAGACTACATGGGCCATAATATTGGGAATACTAGGAAGAAAACAAGACACCCTACTTCAACACTTAATGGAAACTCAAAATGGGCAAGTCAATGTGATAGACATAGAGGGGGAAAAATGCTGAGAAAAGGCTGTAGTGATACAAGAACCATGAATAGGATGTGAGCAACCATCCAATCTAACTTAGCAAACAATAAGACACCAATCTCTATTATTTTGTGAACTTAGGCACATGGCTTGACTCCTATTGATTTTAGTTTATTCACCAGAAAATTCATACTGTTGAAATAGCCAATTTACTACTAATGTCAATTATCTCTGCAGTAGAGTGAAAGGTGTTGAAATTTTGAAATAGTATATTTTTGAGTGAAAATGTTCATCATTATCTGTTCTTTCCCTTCAGAAGAAAATCAAATAGCTTCATTCTGTAATGAACTCCAACCTCCCAGATTTAAGGGAATCTTCATTGCTAGATGATCTTTTGACTGACAAAAAACCCTGAGAGAATCAACCCCAGTGAGTGTGTCATCTGTATAGAGAAGTAGGCTAGCCCAATTTGGAAACTAGATAAGAGCTCTCACCTAAATGAAGGCAGCAACAGAAGACCTATATTTTTGACAAAATGATACACCACAACCTAAATCCAAGTGGAATTTTTTTATAATAGGCTTCAGGTAAAACTCTAAATAATGTAGCTCATAACTGTATTACTTTTGGGGCAAATTAGCAATGGTAAGGACATGCTTTCTAAATATCAGTGTGGTAATTATTTTGGCTTTTTCATTTTTTAATTGAATATGGATATAATAAATATTTCCCAAGGCTACCAGAATAAATGAACAATCAGGATATCATTAAACAGCAGAACAATGTTTCTCTGCATGTGTCAGTTCAAATCCATTCCTCTACCTAAGAAGTGTGTGTGTGTGTGTGTGTGTGTGTGTGTGTGTGTGAAGTGAGCAGTAAGTTAATGAGGAAGAAGTTTCTAGGGTATTGTGTTTGTGTTAAGATCTGATTCATTCCTCATGTCTCAGCCTGCCACATTTTTTCCATCACCATCGCAATTTTCTTTGGCCAACAGCCCTAGAAACTGTACAATATTCCACCCAGTGCAGCTCCTATCCTGCTTAGGTGACACTATTTTTTAGAAAAGCCTTCTGGACAGGTAGATAGATATGGAACAAGTGAAATGGAAGCTGAGACCACATGTGCCAGAAAGGGGAACAGTATATTTCACTGTCCTTATCAGAAGGCTACTTCAGAGTTCAGTTTCATAAAGCAGATTGAACACATGTTCTCTTTACTATTCACACCCCTCTAAAATGACACCTTAAAAGTTGTTGTTGTTGTTGTTGTTTTAAGATACAAACCCCATAAAAACAAAAAGAATAGTAAAAGAGGTATATATAGACCAAACTTTAGAAACTAAGAGTAAAGCAATAGGGTGAATAGAAAAGTGGCATACGGGCTTAGCAGAACAGAAAAAGCTGAGGGCTATGGTTGTGGACACCGTGTGGTATCACTCAGATCCTCCTTCCTGAAAAACCAAGATGTGGATCTACCCGCTGGGAGCACTGAGACAGATAGCCCTCGATTCCCACATTGCTTTGAGAATAGCCTCAGCAGAAGAAAGCTGTCAAGTCCAAGAGCATATCGCCTTCCCAGGGTATTGTACATATGACACACTGACATTGAGATACAGAGGCCCTGCCCCTCACTCAATTCTGGACGGCCGTTCTAACTGCAGCTGGGAACAACTGGGGTCTTCATTGGAACTGCATTGTAACTGAACTTTGTCCTTTCCTTATTTCCTTCCCTCCCACAAGAGATTATCTCAAAGTATTCCTAGTATATGTCCTGCATATTTTCCAGTGAAATCAACTTGTAGAAGCTGGTTCCAGAAGTGATTCAAGAAAGTAGATGGCATATGTAAAATTTTGGTTTGGATCCCTCATCATCCAGAAGGCAATGAATGCTTCCCATCACCATCGCAATTTTCTTTGGCTGACAGCCCTAGAAACTGGACAATATTCTGCCCAATGCAGCTCCTATCCTGCTTAGGTGACACTATTTTCTAGAAAAGCCATCACTGATAGTGGATGTAATTGAATACATGTGAACCTTGGCATCAAGCAGCGATGCGTGTGTTAAAAGTTTCACATGTAGTGAAATGGAATCGGTATTCCAGGTCAAGGTACTGCATTAGCAGGTGCAATATATCTGGCAAATTATACATTTTAGGTGCATTGTAACCATAAAGCAATGGAATTGGATACTTGTTGACAAGTGCAAGTGATACTTTCAGGGGGAAAACAATAACTAAAGACTGAGAACAACTAGTAGGGAATTAAAAACTAAGACAGTCAGAAGTCCTTCTTCTAGCCCATAATTTTTTTTTTTTTTTCACTTTCTTTACCAGGCAGGCAGAGGAAGCTTAGGAAAAGGTATAGCACTTACGAGTAGAAGAGCTCCAACAAAGGTTAAGCTCCCAAACACGTCATGTCTGTATGCCGCGATCAAAGCCCTGGCTGGAAAAACAGGACCCTAGCACACGGGAGCATGTGGGTTGATGCACTCAAAAATCTTGAAGTCCAAAATTTGTCTTAATACTCTGTTCCAGCAGAAATAGGCAATTGCTCCCTGTTGAAGCTTAGTGCTGCCCCACAGCTTGAAG
>NW_012115389.1:1388127-1389357 GCF_000951035.1 Colobus angolensis palliatus
TCCAGAAGTAAGCAAAAGTGATTGCCCACATACAGTGAGGTGGAAGTGCCAGAATTACACTGGAAGAGAATAGCAAAACATGATGGAATTGTTCTATATCCTGATTGTAGCGGTGGTTACATGAATCTAGTCATGTGTTAAAGGTCACAGATTATAAATTTAAAAATGAATTTTATAGTGTGTCAATGAAAACTTTGTCATAACTAATATATAGTCAGTTAACAGAAGAGAAAACAATGCTCTATCACATTCCTTATGAAAGAAATGCAAATTCAAATAACAAGAAACGTAATTTCTCCCATCAAATCGGCAACATTAAACCAGTGGCAATACCAAGCATTGTTTTATCCTCATCTTCCTTACAATAACACATTTAGATGCCCCAGAGTGTAGTCAGAATTTACTCTTTTCTTTGTCTAGACACATTGTTTAAGTAATCAAAACCAGTCCAGTTGAGAAATTTAAAATTTTGTATAGTTTCATCATAGATTTTTACATTAATTTTTGTTTAAAAGTTATTGATTTCATAATAATTTTTATTTTTAAATTATTGAGTTAAAATATTATTTATTGTAATTACTGAGGTTTTGGTGTCCACATCTTAAATTCTGCACTTGAGGTGGGTGTATTAGTCCATTTTCATACTGCTATGAAGAAATACCAAAGAATGGGTAATTTATAAAGAAAAAGAGGTTTAATGGACTCACAGGTCCACATACCTGGGGAGGACTCACGATTATGGCAGAAGGCAAAGGAGGACCAAAGGCACATCTTATATGGTGGCAGGCAAGAGAGTGTGTGCAGGGGAACTGCCTTTTATAAAACCGTCAGATCTCATGAGACTTATTCACTATCATGAGACAGCATGGGAAAAACCTGCCCCCATGATTCAATTATTTCACAACAGGTCTCTCCCACAACACGTGGGATTATGGGAGCTACAACTCGAGATGAGATTTGTGTGGGGACACAGCCATACCATATCAGTGGGTATGTATCTCTTACTTTATGCTAGTGCCAGACATTAAATTCCACTTATATTCCATTTCATATATTTCTGTTCTACCTTCCCGAACACCAGGTTTTTGTTTTGTTTTGTTTGTTTGTTTGTTTGTTTAATTATACTTTAAGTTCTAGGGTACATATGTACAATGTGCAGGTTTGTTACATATGTATACTTGTGCCATGTTGGTGTGCTGCACCCATCAACTCATCAGCACCCATCAACTC
>NW_012115389.1:1394392-1438767 GCF_000951035.1 Colobus angolensis palliatus
CCTCCTTGAGCTGTGGTGGGCTCCACCCAGTTCGAGCTTCCAGGAGGCTTTGTTTACCCACTACTTAAGCCTCAGCAATGGCAGGCACCCCTCCCTCAGCCTTGCTGCAGCCTTGCAGTTAGATCTCAGACTGTTGTGCTAGCAATGCGGGAGGCTCTGTGGGCATGGGACTCTCCGGGCCAGGTGTGGAATATAATCTCCTGGTGTGCCGCTTGCTAAGACCCTTGGTAAAGCATGGTATTAGGGTGGGAGTTACCTAATTTTCCAGGTGTTGTGTGTCTCAGTTTCCCTTGGCTAGGAAAAGGGATTCCTTTCCCCCTTGAGCTTCCCAGGTGAGGCGATGCCTCGCCTTGCCTCAGCTCTCGCTGGTCAGGCTGCACCAGCTGGCCAGCACTGATTGTCTGACACTCCCCAGTGAGATGAACCTGGTACCTCAGTTGAAAATGCAGAAATCACCCGTCTTCTGTGTCACTCACACTGGGAGCTGGGGGCTGGAGCTGTTCCTATTCGGCCATCTTGCTCCCCACTCCTTTTGTTTGTTTTTTGAGACAGGACTTCATGTCTATCCCCCAGCTGGAGTGCAATGGTATGATCTCAGCTCACTGCAACATCTGCCTCCCAGGCTCAAGCAATCATCCCCCCAGCCTCCCAAGTAGCTGGGACTCCAGACATACACCATCACGCTTGACTATCTTTCATATTTTTTTGTAGGGACAGGTTTCACCACGTTGTCCATGCTGGTGTCAAACTCCTGGCCTCAAGCGATCTGCCCACCTCAGCCTTCCAAAGTGCTGGGATTATAGGCATGAGCTACCACACCTGACCAGGTTTTTATATTTAATTATTCTATTGAGGTCTCCACTTGACTATCTAATACACATCTCAAAAACCTAACATATCCAAAATTTACTCTTGATCTCCATACCACCAACAATTTGCACCAGCCTTTCTCACTTTAGTAAACTATCCACACTTGGCCTGTTCCAGGAATATTGGGATTCCAGTAATGTTAGCTAGGCACAGTCAACAGCGTGGTGTTGTGTTGCTATTCCTCCACATCCACTTACTTCCCTCCTCAATCTGACCATCTTCCATCTGAACATACATACAGTTGTTGCAGTTCTCTTTATCTCTTTCAACACAGGTTAATACGAGCAACACCTCCCCTACTCTTCTATGCTCTGTGACTATGCTGTTAGACCTACCGCTGTGTCCTAATTTTTATATATCTCTGGGTCCCAGAGTTTTTAGGACTTTGTAACTGTTCCCTAAATTATAGGAATTCCAGGACTATATTATAGTATGTATTGTCTTAATATTCTCATATGCTCCTTCCTAGACACTAAAGTACATTTCATTCATAAAATTAATAATGCTATTAATAACTGGGAATGATGCAACAAACATAAATATATAATTATCTGAAAAATATTTAAGACCAGTTTTAAAATATTATGTTTAAAAATTTACAAATCTTCCTGATTATGAAGATGAATTGATTTTTCCAATCCTCCCTTTCATTTGAATTTTAATAATAGCAATAATATTCTGATTCTGAAAACCTCCCTTCCTCATGCCAACCCTGGAAGTGATTTCACACGGCACCCATACATAAATAGACTTATTTAAAAGGAAATGAAACCAATCAAAACGTCATTGGCTCAATCCCTGCATGCTGCCTTCCTGAAATGTTTTTTTTTCTTCATACATTATCATTTTACTTGCAAGGTGGAGGTTTGAGAAAGCTTGATGATTGACTGAACCTGCCCACAAGAAATCCACTGTGTGATTGCTTCCCCCTGTGCAATATGAAAGTCATGGGGAAAATAAGATAAATCAATAGTTCTTTCTGCCAAGAACCTATTTATTATACCCCAAATGGTGTGCATAGCTGAGAAGGTATGTTTTTTATTTTGACAATAAGAGCAGTGTTTTCTTAAACCAACTTTGTAATCATTGGAAGATTTCTTTTTCTTTCAAAGTACATTTTCTCTTGGAGTGTGTACCATACAATATAAACACATTAATCATCTCTTTGGCTATTTATTCATTCATTTGCATTCTCAATTTTTTGTGCCTCAAAACTCCACAAAGATTTTCTTTTATGTATTCTTCTTCTCTCGCCTTTCCTTTTCCATTTAGACTCATTGATCATTTTTCTCTTCCCATCTGAGCAGCTATAATAAGAACCAGGATGACTGGATAACAAAATAAACAATGTCAACTGTTACAAGCAAAAACATAGATTTATTTAATGTAGGTTAATTATACAGCCACGTAGAACAGTGAAAAATGTGTCACTGCAAAATATGCAAGCAAGCCATCACTAACACAAAGGTCCTACCAAAGCACCCAGTTGTCAATTTTGTCATCTGACAGCACTAGAAACACCTTCAGGCTCTTTGTGTAATTAGCACATTCTTTTCCATTATTCACTAACAAAATAGTAATATTTTTCCATTTGTATTTTCTGCATTTCCATATCATTCGTGAAAATCTGTGTCTTCAGGTAGGCAAAAGGTGGTTTAGACTTTTGTAGCTGTAATACCATTTGTCTAAAGCAAAGTTCTAAGAAAATGTTCAAAATATTTTAAATATAAGCATGATTGCAGAATCCTAGTAGCATCTGATAATGTAATAACCTGTTGATTGATGACTATTAAAGTTTTCATTATTGATAATGTTATAACCTATTGACTTAACCATTTCTAACAGAAAAGACTCAGCCTTTCTACATTTCTCAAGAGAGGTAAACTTGTGAAATAGCCTTTTGAGTTCAGTCCATTGATGACTTTTTAGACCCTTAATACCATTTGAGAGCTCTAAATATTTTTTCAGACTGATGAAATAACTTATTCAAAGATTAAATGAACGTTAGAAATTAAAAAATAGAGGTAGCTAGTGAAATCAGTAAAAGTAACCTAAAGTCTAGTAATTATATTGAATATTACTGTTAAACTTGTCTAATACTAATATAAATCTTATAAGAAATATGCACTATATTTTATTTCAGCATATACAGAAACAAAATTAATAATATTATTGAGCTCCCAACTAAACCAGAGTGGTTTGTAAGGATCAAACTATTTAATACATGCAAAGTGTATTAGAGCTGTAAATGGCACACAGTAAACACTTAATAAACCATGATGATTGAACGATGACAAAGTAATATCACTTTTTTATTTTTATTTTTTCAGATGGAGTCTCATTCTGTCACCCAGACTGGAGTGCAGTGGTGCAATCTTGGCTAACTGAAACCTCTGCCTTCCGGTTCAAGCAATTCTCCCACCTCAGCCTCCAAAGTAGCTGAGATTAAAAGCGTGCACCACCATGCCCAATTAATTTTCGTATTTTTAGTACAGACAGGTTTCACCATGTTGGCCAGGCTGGCCTCAAATTTCTGACCTCAAGAGATCCGCCCGCCTCAGCCTCCCAAAGTGCTGTGATTACAGGCATGAGCCACCTCGCCCAGCCAAGATTATCACTTTTAATAGCCAAGATTATCTCAATCTATCCAGTTATAAAGTGCAGGGAAGGAAAAGCACTTTAAAGTCTTATTATAACAGAAGAAGCCCAAAGTGTCAAATGTCAATTAGGCCTCAATAGTATGCAGTCAAACTCTTTTCTATCCCTAGAAAACTATTTCTGAATGTTCAGTGGACTGATTTCAAATATTTAATCTAATACAACAATCTCAGCACACCGGCTATACTCTGCAGTAATATTGCTCCTGTAATATTAGGAAAAAAGAGGAAGTCATGCAGAAACCACTGTATTAAAATATTCTTAGTTTTATACCAAAATATTCTTTTCCATCTCAATCTTTTCTTCTTATTCCAAAGAAAGGATAATTTTGCTATTATGTAAATAACTTCAATAAACAGGGTGTCACTTTATCAATTGTCCTTTTAATATCAACTTTTGAATATCTGAAATCCTCTAATCAGCATTTAAAATGTGATAAAATTGGAAAGAATCCCCAACTCATTATAAAAGATCAGTATTATGTTGATACCACAACTAGATAATCATTTAAAGATTTCTGAATTTTCAATATTGCTTGCCTACTGTCACAAACAGTGGTATGTTTTCTATTTGGATTTTTAAAAATTAATTATATTGAGGAATTATATATAGTAAAATGTACCAATTTAAAATGTACAGGCCAATCATTTTTGACAAATTAATACACCATGGGATGATTATCTCCTCAATATGCAGAATATCTACATCACTCCACAAAGTTCACTTGTGCCACTCTGCAGTGACTTTCAACCCACCTTCAGCCTAAAGGTGCTGAAAGTACCATAAGTAAATTTTATGCCAATCTAAGATGCACAATTATTACATAACTCAGAGATGCACAAACCACTGACAGAATAATAATAGAGAAATAATAATACACAAAATTGAGTGGTATATTAAAAAGGTGTTTTACCAAACTAAGTAGCATTTTTTTCCAGATTTGTAACTAGGTTTAGCATATAATACAGTGAATGTGTGTGTGAGTGTATGTGTGCATCTAGGTATATGCAATAAATTGTGGCAACATTTGCTGAGTGGACAAATATTTTAACATGAGAACAAAGCCTATAATTGTAAAGTAAAAGTAATAAATTAACTGGAATATTTAAAATGTCCTTAAAACTAAAATATTTAAGTAACAGGAATGAAAAAAATGCAATATAAACAACAAATGAAAAGATGATGCTGTTTCTCTTAGAAGAACTCCTAAAATCTACAGAAAATTTTAAATATTTTAAGGAAAAAATCCACAATATATTAGCAATTTATAATATAAGAAATTAAAGACAGCAAAACTAAAATACACCTATTTGTCATCAAGGAGACAATGAAATTTTATTGAGCAAATACAAAAAAGAATAATAATATCCAAAGCTGTCACAGGTGCACACTGGACATACATTCTCAAATACTACTGATGGAAATACGCAAATTTAAGCAGACAACAATTTGGCAACTTGTATTCAGTGCTCTAAAATAGATATACTCTGCATGGCCATTTCTAGAAATGTACCCTAAAGAAATCATCTAATGAGAGTGCAAAGGCATAGGTTAAGTATGTTCATAAAAAGACTCTAATAACAAAAACAAAAGGAAGATATTTTACTTGCTATTATTTGAAATATAGTAAACAGATGTGATATAATAGCATGTGGCTACTGCAAATTTCAGTGAGGGTCAGTGTTTATTAATACAGATGAGAAAAGTATGTTGCTAAATGATAAAAATAGCTTTTCACAGAATCTGCTTATTGTGTGATACCATACTTATAACAAAACATATTAGAATGCCCAGGGGAGAATAAGCTGTAGTCAACTGTACATTGGCATTAAGAATAAATTTTCATTGTTGCTCTATCACTTTCTCACTTTCTGTTAAGTTATAATTAACATTAAATGATTGTGTATTTTAAAAGTAATTTGGAATTTTAAAAAATAAGTCGTTTAATTTTTGAAAAAGTCTTGCTGTGTGATCAGCCTATGATTTATTTATTTATTTTTTACAATAGCCAAATGAGAGTCATTTTCTGCTCAGTCTAGTTCCAGAATTATAATTCTAAATTTTCATTTGTTCTATTATATTTTTATGAAAAAACATGATAGTCATCAACAAAAGAGTCTCTTTTAGGTATGGAATTAATAACAATAACAAGAAGTATATTTTCTTAAGTTCATTTTAAATTGTTAAAAGAAAACTTTAGACAAAATATATTTAAAAGAGTTTATTTGAGCAAAGAACAATTCATAAATTGGGCAGCACCCAGAAGCAAAGGAGGTTCAGAGAGCTTCAGTCTGCATCCTGGAGAATGTTTATAGACACAACACAGAACTAAAGTACAGAATAGCTTGACTTGTTACAGTGAGGCATTATTTGCCTTATTTGGACATCATCTGATCAATTGGTTGCCTATAATTGGTTGAAGCTCAGCTGCTTGTGATTGGCTGAGATCTGGCTATCTCTAACAAAAAATATACTCCTTATCTAGGTTTTGGTTTGTTTGCATGCTAGGCTAGGTTGCAGTTTATTAAATGGAAACTCAAAGTACAGAGACAGTCTCATGCCAAATTTAATTTAACAAAGTTAATATGACCCTGGTATTGTTCTAAGCACTTTGATATGTTAAATCACTGATACCTAAAAATTACACTGTAATATAGGTAGTTTTATTATCCCCACTGTACAAGTGACAGAATTGAAGGACAAATAAGTAAAAATAAAAAAATTTTTAAAAAAGGTGCCCAGGGTTAGTCATCTAAGATGTGAAAATTCTGGAATTAGAACACAGGCAATCCAGCTTCAGAATCCGTACTTTCAACCATTACTATTGCATGCGTACTCTACTGCCCTACTGCAGGATAAACTTTCCCTTTGTATATATTTAATTTATAGATTAATAATAGTATTTAAATAAATAAGTAATAACTTTTCTGCTATTTTGAAAATGCATTTAGTGGCTTGCTTAACAGACTATCTTTTCATAATTAGCCTTACAGGTTATCTGAAACACATGGAATATAATTTTAATCTACTGAGACTTGTTATTTCCTTCTCCTATTGAAACTAAATATACGCATATGGCAGGGTTGCTTTTACTTCCTACAAAGACACTGATGAACATTTCTGGCCTCAAGGAATAACACAATCACCAACCACACATATATTTAAACAGAAACATAAAATTTGACATATATTAACCAAAGGTTTTTGACACAATTCCAGACATTTTCATATTTAAAAACTTGTATAAAGTCTTAGAAATATAAGGTTAATTATTTTTATTATCTGAAAGAGCATAAACACAGGAATGCCCAATTCTCTTATCAGCAGTCATCCTAGTGGGTTTCCTGAAGAATATATTAGTCAAGCAATATAAGTAGAAATCAGAACACAAAGATATCATTAGCTGGAATAATGTCTGGAACTATAATTTTTGTATGCACTCTGAACCAGAAGCCTAAGTGGAGTCTTCACTTCCCGCTAAAACCCACATATAATTCTTGGGATATTATTAAAAGCCTCTGATTGGCCACATGTAATAAAGAAATCAAGGGAGAGAGACAGAGAGTCAATCCACTGGCCAGGCTATCACAAGACCAGGCCACCTTAGCTGACCTACTAGTTAGGTGGGATAAAAAAAGAACTATAGGCGTTATCTGTACTGATATCGTACTACACACAAACTCTGGAATAGACAACATAAGCAATATTGTCAGCGACCATAATCCCTTTGGAATCAGAGAGCAGAGGGAGAGCAATCAAGTAGATGGTGCTAGTGGCAGATAGAGACACTATCCCCTATAAGAAAATGCCTTAATACAAAACTGTCAAGGAAAACAATTATCATCATTCCTCTAGCTTCACCTGTTTTTTCCATTAGCCCCTAGGCTCAGTTGGCTATCACAGCAAAGGCACCTTGATTTTACTCTTATTCAAGGCTTCATCAATATAAATAAGCCTACATTAACATCACCTTTATTTTTTTTCAACATAAATGCTAATAATGAGTTCCTGACTCACCCCTCAGGTTCAACCAAAATTTTCCTCCTTTATTCACCAGCTGATGGTGAGTTTGATATAAGACTCAAGAGGTAGTAATGAGCAAGGAAAGGACATGTGGCCAAGGTGGTCTTTGAGGTAAATATTAAAATAACTCAATGTGTAGAAGTTTGGGAAGTTTCATTTGCAAGAGCAGCTCTTGGTAAGAAGGGCTTATTGAAAAGTAAAGAGAAAACAGAAACCAGAAGAGAAAAGGGTCAGGTTTATTGAAAAGGTTGTTTTCCTCCAGTTATTTCAATTTTTTATGAATGCAGTTGTCTGTAATAGCCAATTTGCCACCTTTGAATTTTGCTTCAACAAGGCTTCATGAGAAGTGAATGGAGATGGATGTCCCAAGAAACTATTTTATAGCGTGTTAGTCTAGAAGAGTGTACACACATGCATTCAAAGCAGCACTGCAAACCATTCTCATAAGGAACCACTTTGTATAGTATGTTAGTATAGAAAAGGATACATATATACATCGAAAGCAACACTTCAAACAATTCTCACAAGTGAGACAAAAAGCATGGAATAATTCGCTAGGTAAAATAGTACAGTTACAACTTGAAATCTAGACTTGGTTTTAAAACTACCCTAACAGAAGCATTGAGTCATATTTAAGATTTGTTTTAAAATGGTCTATTAAACATAGAAAAAAACCTATCTCTGTTGTGCTATTCCACAGTAAACTTTAAAGGATTAAGACAATATTAACCAGTTTAATATAATGTCCACCTACAAGAATCTTATTAGGAAACACATTTCCGGGGTCGGGCACACTGACTCACGGCTGTAATCCCAGCACTTTGGGAGGCCAAGATGGGTGGATCACATGAGTCCAGGAGTTCGAGAGCAGCCTGGCAAACATAGCAAAGCCCTGTCTCTAGAAAATTTTTGTTTTAAAAAATAAGCTGAACACAGTAGTGCACACCTGTAGTCCCAGCTACTTGGGAAGCTGAGGTGGGAGAATCACCTGAGTCCGGGAGGTGGAGGTTGCAGTGAGCAGAGATCGCACCACTGCACTCCAGCCTAGGCAACAGAACAGGACCACATCTAAAAAAAAAAAAAGAAAAGGAAGTAGAAAACATATTTCTTAAATGTGTTTAACTATCTACATATCTACAACAATTGGAATGATGCAGTTTGCAAATATAACCTTTTATATATATATCTTTTTTTTTTTTTTTTGAGATAAGAGTCTCACTCTGTGGCCCAGGCTGGAGTGCAGTGGCAGGATCTCATTTCACTGCAACATCCGCCTCCTAGGTTCAAGCAATTCTCGTGCCTCAGCCTCCTGAGTAGCTGGGATTACAGGCGTGAGCCACTGCACCTGGCCACATTGTTAGACTTTAAAAACATTTTTTTATATTCACAGAATAAATAAAATCAAATGATATTTCCATGAAGTTTACCATTAGTAATTTTAAATCACCCCCTTTAATTTACAACAAAATTAAACATTATTCTAAATGGCTTTTAAAACTGATTTATTAATATTAATCTATCTGAGTCTTTGCTAGCAATCTTAAAGAAAATAGCAATCATGTACCCTTACACAGTGGCTTCTATGTTCTGGGTAGTTATAAATTTAATCCAAACTTCTACCCCAGGAAGTAGGTAGCTACTCATAGACTGAGGAACTGGATTCTGGTAAGTGAAGTGATTTTCCTAACAGGACAAAGCTGGGATTCAAACGTAGACAAACAGGCTGCAGAGACTGCTCTCTTCAACACTGCATTTTATGAATGGCCTCTATGGTGATATTGAATAAAAAATATAGATTAGGTACATTGTAAGACACCATCTTTTCTAGAGATACTAAATTTTTTTCTTATTACCTAGTTCAGAACTGATGTAAAATATTTCATAGTTACCATTATTTCATGAATTGTTTGTACCCAAACGACTACTTCTAAATTGCCTAACAATCCAGGGCCTATGTACTATACACAAATGCCTCTCCTCTCTCTCACACACACACTCAACACCACTTACGGGCTCAAGTGTATCTCGTGAGGAATGTATTAGGGCATGGGAAGCATATACACTAATATTGATAATGGTTATGTACTAAGGCCCTCAAATACAACAGGCAGGAGAGGACATTTAATAGAAGTACACCAAGAGAGTGCTGAGAGTCTACCCATTGGGAAACTGTTCTTAGTTCATGCTCAAACACAGAAGCCACTCTTCCCATCAAAACTAGTCAAAAATGACTCCTATATTATGATGACATGAAGAACTCAGTCCTTAGAAAAATGAACTTTGGTCCAAGAGAGCAGAAAGAGAGAGAAATCAAGTGAGCTATTTTCTTATTTAACATAAGAAAAAAAAAACAAGGACAAAAACAAACAAGCAAAACCTTCTTCTATGGCTTAATTAGATATGGATGGCATAGCCAACATATTATTAAGCAGTATATATAAGGAAGTTGCAGACAACACACAGATTGCCTATAAGAATATAAAAAGCTGCTCAACATCAGTAGTAACTGGGGGAAAGACAGTTAGATCAAGAATACCAATTAAAATGTTTAGCCTCCTCTTCTCTTGCCCAATTAGTTCTCTTTCCTAGAGGAGTAATTATTCTGTTTATTCATTTGGTCCTTCTATTGTGTTGATGCATTCCTTCAAAAGTCTAGTAATCTTTGAGTATCAATAATGTTTGCGAAAGAAGTCCTTGGTTGAATATTGCGAATGAATATTGGTAGCTTGGGCCAGTTTTGTTTCTGTTATATGAGCCAATTTCCTGTTTTTCCAGTACCACTCCTTCCTGTTTTGGGAAACTGATAGTTGGTGAACTGTGTGTATGTGGAAAGGAGACAAACTAATTTTAAAAGGCAAAAGCAGGCCTTGAATTGGGATCCTTGGAAAAAGACTTTTCCAACTCCATGGAATGTTAGATGCATACAGTTCTTTGGGGAATCATCTCATGGGATACAGCTGGGAGGAACTGAGCATGGCTGCATTTAGACAGGGGCTGAGTCACAACGCAGTGGCAAATGAGACTTTGGCTGATTCTAGGGGAAGTCTAGAGCTATGGCTCTTCAGAGTTGTTCCAAACTGCTGCAAGAGGAGAGGACCTTGTTTATATGAAATAGTCATGCATTAGCCAATGACTGCCCCCAGGAGTAGGCGTTATCTTGGGCAAGACGGTTTCCTCAGAAATTTTCCAGTGGACACTCAGTAGTGAGCCACCAGACCCCGATATTATCAGTGTTTGGGGGATAGGTATGTCTGCGCTGAAGAAGAGATCTAGTTATGACACCACAGTATCCACTAGGTCAACCACTTGTGTCTCTCAACTATCCTTGCTTTTCACAGTGAGTTCCTTACATCAGAGGACGGATTCCACAGGATACTGATGAGTCTCATATCCCCAGATTTTACAAGAGAAATGTTGTTGAGACAACTGCAGCCTCCACTATTTCTGTTGATCTTCCTTAAGGTCATAAGGGAGAATCACCCTCTTCCTTCACCACCCATTCTGCATTTTGCTCACTCTTTCCTGGCACCACTGTTGGTATAGAAGGTTTAAGCCCCTTTTTATTATGCCAATCTCAGTCTGTAATTATTGAATGTTTTCATTCAATATTAAAATGAAGTATCAGTGGAGACTCAATGCAGCATCTGACCCTGTTCTTATTGTGAAATAAAAGTCCTGTCTTTTCCTGACAATCAGTGTCAATTATCTCTGTGAGTATAGGAACCCTTTTCTTCATCTGATGGTCTTTTAGTATGAGGAGGTTGAAGTGACCAGAGAGCAGTCATAGCTTGAAGTTTGGCAGGACTCTTCCAGTGCGCCCTAATGTAAGCATTATAAGATGACCCATCCAGGAGTCAAGCAAAGGTTCTCTATGTACCCTTAGATGTGAGCTGAGGCAGAGGCCACTGCAGTCTGCACTCACGGGACATCTGCACCACCTGTCTATGCTGTTTACTCTGATTCCGTTTCTGCCCGACCCGGATGTGCCCTGTCTTAAAATGGATTGCTGCTGGGTGTGCTGCCCCTTGTCATTTAGTAAACTGGAGAATAGCTCTGATTTCGTGGGTATTTGACATCCCACGGTCAGAAACTCAATTGCTCCCAGGGCCCAGTATCACACAGAAGCTGATTTTAAAAATACATATATATAATTCTCTGCTCCTGATAACAAGATATTTTTTTCCTGCAGAACAAAGAGATCTACATTGCTACACTGTAATTCTATTGGCACTTGCCATAAACCCAAATGGCATTTTTCCCCATCTAAGTTACATGTAATAACATCAACTTGACTGCATTGAATTAGCCAAACAGCAGGGCACTTTGCACAACAGCCTGGATCTGCTGACAAGCCCTTTCTTGCTCTAGGATCCATCCAAGATGGAAGTCATCTCTGTTATATCATTGGCAAATGGATTGGAGTGGTCATGGAAAGGGTGAAATATGCTGCCTCCACGACTTAAGAGGCTTGCTTAGTGCTATATTTCTTTGTTAATGGTGAAAGGAGTGGGAGCTATTTTTCCATAATTTTGAAGGAGATAATCTCCATGTCCCAGACAACTGAATCTCTAAAAACCTTGCTGATGTGGTAGACTCTTGTATACTCATAGGGTTTATTCCACACTTCGAGGAGCACACATGTTTTACTAACACACATGCTACTTCTTGATCACCTATACTGATGAGCTGGTGAGCTTAGCAATGTATATAGTGAAGATCCGTTTACACCATATTGTGATAGAGGATGGGGGACTCAGGAAAAAGCCATAAATACGTAATATTTTCCATTCAACATGAATGAAAATTATTTAAGTGAAGATTTGATGAGTTTTAACATATGAATACACTGGAGAAACCATTCCCACAATCAAGGTAATGAAGATATCTATATTAATTTCAAGAGTTTTCTCATGCCCCTATGGAATTCTCCATCTTGTGCCTACCCCAATCCCAGACAATTATTGATATGATTTCTGACACTACAAATTAGTTACTTTTTCTATCATTTTATGTAAGTGGAATCATATAGTTTGTAGATTTTTGGCTTGCTCCTTTTACTAAAAATAATTATGGTGAGATTCATCCACGTTGTTGCATTGATCGATAATCCATCCTTTTTTGCTGAGTAGTATTCCATTGTGTGGATACATCATAATTTGTTTATTCATTCTCTCACCAATGGATATTTTAGTTGTTTTCCATTGTTGGTTATTATGAATAAAACTACCATGGACATTCAGATGTAAGTTTTTGTATGGCTGTAAGCTTTCCTCCCTAAAATAAATATGTATGAAAGGAATGGCTGGGTCATATGCTAGGTGAATATCTAACTTTTTGAGGAACTTCCAAATCATATTTCAAAGTGATATCATTGTGCATTGTCACCAGCAGTGTATGAGAACCCATTGCTCCACACCTTCACCAAGACTTAATATTGATAAACCTCTTGATTTTACCCCTTTACTGGGAGTGCAGTGGCATATTATTGTGGTTTGGATTTACATTTCTCTAATAACTAATGATGCTAAACACCTTCTCAGGTAATATGTGTATATACATAATATGTAATATGTAATATTATGTATGTAATGTATATATTCTTGTTGAATAATAATAGTCTTGTATTTTCTAGATACAGTTCCTTTTTGGCTATATATTAGCAAAATATATTATCTTAGGTGATGGCTTTGCTTTTTGAATTTTCAAAACAGGTTCCTATGAAGAACAAAATTATTTAATTTTGATGAAGTCCAATACATTGACTTTTTAAACAGTTTGCATCATGTTTATCTTTGCCAAACTTAAGGTCACTAAAATTTCCTCCCGTTTTCTTCTGAAAATCAGGTAGCCTTTTGTCGCTATTTTTAGGACAATGATCCATCTAGGGTTAATTTTTGTACGTGGTTTGAGGCAAGTGTTGGGGTTCATATTTTAACATATGGCTTGTAAAATTGTTCAGCACCATCTATTGAAAAAATGCTCCCTTCCCTCATTGAACTGCCTCTGTAACTTTCCTTTGTCTTCACATGCACGGAAAGTTGTGACTGAAAGTCAGGCATTTTGAATTTTAATTTGCTGGGTGATAAATATTTCTAATTGTTACAAAAATGTTGACTTTGTTCTAGAATGCACTTAAGCTACTTTTAAATCCTTTATTTAAAATCCTTTATTTAATCCTTTTGAGGCTTACTAATAAACCTTACTTACTAGGTGAGACCAGAGCAACCTTTAGTCTAGGGCTAATTTTTCTTGCTACAGAGGCAAGAAACTTCTGAATCCTCTCCCCAGCACCCTATAAATTACGTTTTCCTTCCCATGTGAGCTCTGGGAATCATTCCTTTTGCTCTTTTTAGGTGCTTCTTTCTCTGACGTCAGATAATTTCTTTGCACACATTTGCCAATGAGTAGTCAGCTAAATAATTGAGGGAAACCCTTGGAGCAAATCTTTCTGTCTCTCGTCTCTATCTCTATCTCTATCATCTCTATCTCTTTCTCTTTTTCTCTCCCCTCTTGCAATCTCTATCGTCTCTATCTCTTTCTCTGTCTCTTTTTCTCCCCTCTCTTGCAATCTGGCCTGTCAATTCCAGTCACTTTCACCTCCCCAGCCCCCTACTTTCTTCTCTTCTCAGGATGATCACTGGCCCCATCTTGGTCCACCTGCATCCCTGTTCTGCAGCAAATGAGCTGGGCAGAAGCTGAGGCACCTGTGGGCTTCCCCTCATCTGTTTCGTTTCTCTTGGTGATTACTGTGCTGCACTGCCTGATGTCCAATTTCTGAAAAAACTGTCAAATGTTTTATTTTTCAGGTGGGATGGTCACTCTGGTTCCTATTACTCCACCTAGGTCAGAATTAAAATTTTATTCTAGGCTTTTACCACGTTCTAGTGGAAACCTTGCCATCCAAATCCGGTGGTTCCATTTCTTTGGCACAATGGTTCTCCAAATGTAGTGGGAAAACTTGAGAAATGTGTTTGAAATACAGAATCTAATGTTCTGCTCCCAGAATTTCAACTCTATAGATCTGAAACCAAATCAGGTATCTGAATTATTAATAAGACCATCATGTGACTCTGATACAAGAGGTTAACAAACCATAGCTTGAGTAACTTGCTTTGTGGTGAGTTTTCTTAACGTAGGCAAAAATGACTCAGCGCGTGCATAGGGTGGGGAGGGCAAGGACTTCGGCAGTATTTCTATAGTTAATTCTTGGATAAATAATCATGATTATATCCCCATTTTCCACTCCAAATGCTTGGTGCCTTCTTATCCAGAGTTTGGAGCCTTTCCATAGCTGAGCAGAGAGAAGCACTTTCGCATGCCATCTAACCACTCCCTGTGTTTGTTTTATGTTTAGATTGTCACTCTGATCTCATCTGTTACCTTCCTGAAAATTTTCAAAATCCCTGAACTACCAATGACTTTGTCTCATTTTAAGAATCGCTATGAATGCATTTCCTCAAATACACTTTCCTCAAACACATTTCCATTGGATTTGTTGGAGGAATACAGTAAGGACAGACTGAGTGCTGTACTTTCAACAGAAAGATACATGGTTTTCAAATGGCATTACAAGTAATCTTTTAAATGAGTGATTTCTTGTTATTTGAGTGAGAGACTTCTACATTTTTCCACCAAGGCAACAATGGTGTTGATAATAATATTTACATGTTCTATAGTGACGAATCCTTTTTCTAACATTTTATGCTTATGACTGAACTTTCTCCTTAGAGCATCCCTAATACAAGGACATTTTTGTCTTATTTTACTAAGGTAGATTAGATAGCTTACTGAAAGCTGTCTAACTTATTTTACTAAGGCAGGTTAGATAGCTCACACACATGGGCAGGAATAAGATTCTGTGTTTTCCAATTTAAGGATCACTAAGGCTTACTTGTGTGGTTTCATGTTTGTGTGTTTGTTTGTTATTTATGTTTAAAAATCATTTGAATTCACAAAACATTAACTACTGCTGAGGTCCACATTGCTGCAAAGTTTTGAGGGTGAATACAATTAAATAATCCTGTTGGGCATTTTAGGCATTGGTGTAAGTGATTTCTACATACTAACTCATTTGGCCTTCACAAGAAAGTTATGAAGTATGGATTATTGTGATTGAGATTTTATTGATGGAAAAACTTCAGTACAGAATATTTGATCCAGATCACCCAGTCAGTCGTTTATAAAAGCCCACACCCAAATCTAAGAAATTTCTTCCAGAATCTCTGTTTTTAACATCTATACTCCACTGGCTCTTACACTGAAGAAATTCTCTGTATTCAATCTAAAGAATCATTTTTTGAGATGATCGATTTAGTATTATAAATACCATCAGGTCATTTTAAACAGGCTGCTTTACAAAAATACTATGTCACCAAGCCTCTGATTGTTCTCTTCAGTGACATTATATGATTCAGACTTTTGCAGCCTCTGTTATTTTTAGTCATCTTCTTGTCACTTGGGATTTAAGTATTAGGTTTGAATATTGATCTCCATTACCAGTCAAGAGGCATTCTATTGGAATCTTAAATTGACTTAGCAATAAAAACAAAATATAGAAGTCTACCTAGAAAATTATTATTTCAGCATTTTCTTGGTTAAAAAATGGTCTTGTGTGTATTTAAGCATTATGGTTTAACTTATGTTTTTATTTTGATGCTGCCTACCTTTTTTTTTTTTTTTTTTTTAGACGGAGTCTCACTCTGTCGCCCAGGCCAGAGTGCACTGGTGCCACCTCAGCTCACTGTAACCTCCACCTCCTGGGTTCAAGCGATTCTCTTGCCTTAGCCTCCCGAGTAGCTGGGATTACAGGCATGCGCCAACACACCCGGCTAATTTTTTTTGTATTTTTACTAGAGACAGGGTTTCACCATGTTGGCCAGACTGGTCTCAAACTCCTGACCTCAGGTAATCCACTCGGGGCAACCTCCCAAAGTGCTGGGATTACAGACATGAGCCACCGCATCCGACTCTGCCTACCTTTTAAAGTGAGATTTATGACTGTAATGCATCCAGTGGAACAGCTGACAGGTCACAAGATGAGGACCAGATTTGAAGAATCGTTCAAATGTTAATAAGAGACTTTAACCAAAAGGTTGGTTGGGGACACATCTAGTTATGGATAGATTTGCGAAACTGGCATCATAAAGTATTCATAGAGCCTCTAATCTGTTAAAAAAAATGAGTAGCATACTGCACCACATTGATTCTTGAGAGGATGTTACAAGAGATAGAAAAAGCTGTAATAGTGGAAGAAAAGTTAACCGTTACCAAGATTACTTACGTCCAGATTGATCTAGAGAGAGCAGCCATCATAAATCCCTGATAATTGTAAAAATAAATGATAGCTGAAGATATGCAAATATTGAATGAAAATTGGAAAGTCTTTTTATGTTCCTTTTGTGTCTCAAACATGTCCTGGAGGTTTAGAGCCAGCCTATTTCATAAAAGATATCTTTAGTAAAACAGAGATATGCAGAAGGAAAACCAGGAGAGGATTCTTATCCAGGATCAGGAAGGATTTTTCTATTATCTTAAAACATCAAACGTTTCTTTTGGTGGACACAGTGTTATATCCCTACACTGTGAGTTCTTGGGCACTTCCATTTGTGTGATGGTAGCACCCAGCATTGCGGGCAGGTGTCCAACATGTGATATGAATTAAACAAAAATTGTCCAATAAACAAATTCACATCACTAGTTTTAAAATTAGATTTGTTTGCCTACGAAAGGTATATAATAAGAAGAATATATGTTTTACAAGTTATTGGCTGGAAAAACATTACTTTAATGTATTTTTTCTCCTTCCATATTTCTTTTCTACTAGAGAAATATTTATTGCCTCATGAGACACATCTTTTCAAATAGTATCCGAATTTATTTCCACAAACCCATTTACAAGTAAGATGTAGTAAGATAGAAAAATATCTGATTGCATATCTCCAAATTTCCCAGTATAGTCATCTCATTAACATGGTTCTTAAACAACACAATACAGAAACATCTGTCTGTCATTTAATGTCACTATAGCACGGTTTTGGCTTCAGCAAGAAGTAATTTTTCCAGGCATTAATGGAGAACTAAATTTATAATATTCTAGCTGTTGTGAAAGAGCACAGCTTTTCAGAACTATAATAATTTTTATTTTAAAATTAAAAATAATGCTATTATAAGCTGTCAGAAATTCAAGGTATGCAATTTAGTTGGCTGTCTTTTTGTTCGTTTTATTATATTTTGTGATTAACCAGCCATGTTTGTGTTTGAGATAGTCTTTTAAAACAACATTGAAATAGGAGAAAGGGCACTGGCTGGGAGTCAGGAAATGTGAATGTTTCCTTAGGTAACTGTCATCAGTAAAATGAAAAATAAAATTGAATTAGAACACCTCTCATATCCATTTATAAAGAGGTTTTTTATAATATACATACTTATTTGAGAACACATGAACACAGGGAGGGGAGCAACACATACTGGGGTCTGTCAGCGGTGGAGAGGGGAGAGAGCACATCAGGACAAATAGTTAATGCATGTGGGGCTTAAAACCTAGATGACAGGTTGATAGGTGCAGCAAAGCACCATGGCACACATATACCAACGTAACAAGCCTGCATGTTCTGTACCTGTATTGCGGAACTTCAAGTAAAATAAAAATTATAAATAAATAAATACTTACAAAATATAAATAGAATTTAGATAATACATAATATAGCACCTAACAGAAAACAGCCGACTGAGTGTAGAAAATAAGGAACAAAATATAGCTGTGGAAGAAGGATAACTGATTTGAGGGTTCTAGATCCAGCACCATCCCATGCTCATATAGTATCGCCTTTGAAGTCATATGTGACATCTGGACCCCAGTCTTGTCATCTATAAAATGATTGAATAGTTTGGTCCAGATTATCTCAAAAGTCCCTTTTAGCTCTCAAAATTATACATTCATTATGATTCATATCAGGACACTGTGTCTCTCCTCTCAGATTGAACCTCTTTTCTGACTTGAGGAAGGTTACATCTTTGAGTAGTTTTGTAATTAGACATGATTTCAGAAACAAAATTGTCAGTCCAATTACACAGCTCTTGAAGCACGTTCTCTGGTTCGACCACCTTTTGAGCCAGGACTGGCACTCCAGCAGATGGCACTGTGCCATCACCACGGGACCAGCCAGCCCTTAAGTACAAGCACTCATCGCTTACTCAGAAGTCTTAATCATCTGCAGTAATCAGTAGCGCCATGCTCTTTTTCTTTATTATTGTAAGCTGAATTTAATACTTGCTAATTTGAATAATTATGTGCTGTTTAACTCTCCACTGTGCTGTCAGGTGGATAAAAGTTGAAAGAGGAGTTTGCTAGTTCTAAACCTTCAGTAAATAACAGGGCAGAGGTAATGAAGTTGTCTTTTCCCCAGAGGAAGGATAATTGAATTCTACCTTCATGAAGGCTGCTGGACCAGACATTGAGACCATGCACTCTGTGAAGGCAAGAACCATGCTGGATTCATGTTTGTATTTCTATGCCCTAGCTTATTCAGAGGTGCTTAATAAAGCCGTGGGATGGGTTAAAAACAGAATATAGGATTATTGACATAGGGTGTGGATAGATGTGGAGATGCTAATGTGTAGCAATTTTATTCCAGTACTTCAAATTTTAAAGAAAAGTAGGAGGTGCAGTGATCAACTGAGAGGGAAGATAGAGGAAGAGGCGTTAGAAGTTCAAAAGGCAGAGAAAAAAAAGTGAAATATCTTTTAGGAGAGGGGGAGAATGTATGAAATAGATTAGAGTAATACAGTATGATTCCTGAGCATGTGGTATGATGACTGGTCAGTTTGAAAAACAGGCTGAAATTTTTGGTTCTGATTTAAAATGAAAAGAATGAAGCCGTGAATTTAACTTCAGCTACATTCTAGGGACAGGCATGGTATAGGCAGAAAGTTTGACATAGTCATTTTTGAGATTTTACCTGACAAGAACCAGGGAGACGAATGGGATTGAGAGAGTCAGGGGTGACTGCAGTAATTGACCATGGAATTTAAGAGGAATAAAGAAAAAAATAGAATGTTAGGGAATGAAAATGAGGGAGGACCTATGAATTGGAGGTCCTGGTAGAGTTGAAAGACTGGTAAAGTGTTAGATGAAGTCAGGTGAAATGTTAGTGGTGGCAGTCAGCAAGAAATGTATAAAACTGAAATTATGGAGGGGTTGCAGTTATTGGTAATGACAAATCCTAGAATGTGACCACCAGAGTTATGACTGAGGGAGGGTGAAGGGTAACATTACTGAAGGAGAGGAGTCTTAGAAAGTAAGAGGCCGATGTGTTAGAACTATTATCCATGTATATCTTAAAATCAACAGGAAGAAAGTCAGAAGTAATGTCAGAGAGTGACAGTGAATAAAAATGTAGATCATCAAGGAATCATTGAGAATGGGACAAGGGCCCTCTTAGATGATAATCATGTTGAGGATACAATCTAATGAAATGATATTCAAAGACAGAGGATTTTAGGGAGGAGGGAAGGAGAATGGTTTGAAAACAACAAGGAGGAATAATAAAGACATTTCCTCAACACATGCTCTTGGATATAAAAGTCACCACTTAAGAGGGCTGCATAGAAAGCAGAGCAGTCAAAAGACCCTGAATTCTTAGAGCAAGAAGGTGAAATAATCACAGAGGAAGAGCATATTGTAATCAGGCAAGAGCATACATAACATTTGATAAAAGTGAGCCATAATATTTAGAGGAAATCATGAAAAAGCTTTCAGAATTTGTGAAAGAATGGAGAAAAGGAGTAGAACAGAGGATAGTTGACCTTTGTGAAAATTAGTGTAAAAGATGAGAGGTGATTAACATTAAAAGGAAAAAAAAGATGTAATAATATTTACAAGTCACTGCGGATTCAGGAAAGAACAGGTGTCTGGATTCCTTTGTTGATGCTCATTAATGGAAGTAATGAGATCTATGGAAGCTGTGTTCAGTCCCAGTCTATGACACCTAGCTGAGCCCTGCGGATGAGAGTATAAGATCCCCACTTTTACCTGTGGGTTACTTGAAGGGTGAGCTGAAACACCAGTGCACAGGTTCTGTACTGAAGGCTAATGATGGAGTTTAAACTCCTCAGGAGGCCATTTGTTACTCTCGGCATAGTAGGGGCCTACTCTTCAATGGTGATGGGTATAGAAGGTTCTGATGAAGGTTCTGATAGGTATAGAAGGTTCTGAATTTTTCTGAGAAAATTTCTGTTTTATTTTCCTGGAACTTCTATTATTTGGATGTTGGACTCTCCTGCAATGACCTTCTAATTTTCTTGTCTTTTTTTCCTGCAGTTTTTATGTATTTGCCTGTTCTTTCTAAAAAATTTCACCAATTTGATTTTTTTCTACATTTATAGGAATAAGGGGGAGGGAGTGACACTTATGAGATCTTTCTTTGTCTGTTTTCCAAGAAAAAGCATCTAGTGGTTGTTTTGTGGGTACTAGATTTTTTTCTTCTCTCAGAAGATATTATCATTTCTTTGGTGCTTTCTTTTCCACGAATTACCTTCTTTTTCTTAAGAGTTACTTTCTTTTTTCATTAGGCACTAAAAAGCCAGTTAAAAATCTCTGTGTCCTGGAGTAAGAGGTTGTCAACTAGTGGGCTTAACCAAAGGAAACAGGGGAAGAACCAGATGTTACACTTGGCTTCTTCCAAAAAGCAATGTCTGTAAGTATTTTCTTTGAGCCACTAAACTTTTACAAAGAAGAATTTTCAATATCCTTAGAAAGTGAAACAGTGGAAGGGGGTATAAAATACATAAACTTCTATCTAATTTCTGTTTCTAATAAGATACCTTACTTCCTACCCTTCCTTATGTCATTATTCCCTCTAGTTCTAGTTATGCACTGAATAAATGTCACAGGGGTAGTTTTATTAAGTACAGATGAAGAAGAATTTCTTCTAAGGGGTCTAAGGGCTTCTTATGGAGAGACACAATTAACCTCCCAGTGTTCACCCCAGCTCTTGCCTCCACATCCTGAGGCTTATAGAGCTTCTAATTCCTTAGCCTTTAAGGGGTTCTGCTCTGTAAATTAGCTTGTTTCTAAATGGTGTTTACTTCTGCTGCCCTGGATTTCAGCTTTCTCAGCTCTGCTAAGCCTCTGACTGCTAATGCATCTGTTTCTCAGCCTCTAAAAACTTACTGATGTTTTTCATTTACTGTTGCCTCCTTTCCTGAGCTCTTTGCCTGGTGGCTCATTTCTTTCTATTCCCCCCGTGCTGGTATTTCAGCAGGGTATTTGGATGAAGCAGAGATCTACACGTGTATTTTATTTCCCCTGTTATCCATCATTCCCTTCTGCCAGTGGAAAGGAAAGACACCTGCTAAGCCTCCTGTTGGAGTAGTGTGACCTGGAGTTAATGTTCACATAGCCAACAAAGATTTTATTGTCACTGCTGTAAAAACCACACATAAAACTAGGAAGACAATTTTGGTTTTGCCATTTTCTTAAAGGAAAGAGATTTATACACCTGTCCCCTTTAATCTTATTTGATAAATGCCACTATCGACATGTTACAGATGTGCCAGCTAAACTTTGCATAAGATAACTTAACGAGGTTGCTAAGTAGGGAAGCAAACTTTGTCCCAGGTCTCTTTGAACCCAGAGACCATTCTGACACTGCATCACACATCCCCCTTAAGGACCTCAAACTAACCTTAGTTACCTAGTTTGGAGAGGTTGTCTGGTATATGTCGTAATTTAATAAATTTGCATGAAAACATAATTGCCAGGATATATTAAAGTATCAGGTGACATTGCACTAATGATTTCAAAACTTTCCATGCACTTTTAATATAAAAACTCATAGATAAATCATTTTTAGACTGTTTCCTTGTGTTCTTTGGGCATGTGGTGGTGGCAGCCAGGTGTGGAGCGGCAGAAGGAAGAAGAAAGGTGGAGTAGGAAGTGTGAGAATGTGCATGTACATTTAATCTATGCCTGTGCAGCATATCCAGGCACACCAGCTTCAACTCACTTCATCATGAGAGACCAAAAATAAACATAATAAAATAGAGGACATTCTCGAGCCTCAAAACATTGAACTATCTTAAAAGGTATGCATATATTAGAAATATTTGCATGTGAATTTCTTTGCAGAGGCAAAACTAATGTGGTGCCATAATTCAGCAGATGAGAGTTAAGAATCCTTGGAGAACTGACCATTGTGCCCTCTAAAAATTCAATTTACTTGCTTGGACATTCCATCAGTGCCTCCCCATCAAATCTATCATATCCCAAATGGTGTGACAAAAATTATGTCTCTTTTTCTAATGAGTTTCTTATGTTTTTCTCCTCTGTTTCCCCACTAATGTTCTTTTCTCATCAGCAAGGGCAAGACATCTGTTCTTTAAAATAAATTTGAATTGAAATTACAGAAGAGGAGTGGGTGGTAAATGCCTGGCAAGGTAAATAATTTGATGAGACATAAAAATAATGAAATGTCAGCCAACTTCACTAGAGCTTGAAGGTTTAACTCTATAAGAAGTATCAGAAAAAGAAAAATTGGCACCAATAAGTTAAAATTGCAAGATTAATCCTCAGCAAAGCAAAAAGTGGGAGGATTTACTGATGAAAACTTTCATATTGCAAGCCAGTGGCATCAATAATTCCTTTCACTATAGCAACTAGAATCTAGATAGCAATTTATTTTTGTCATCATTGTTTTAGCTTTTATTATCTTCAATGTGTGAAGAATGTGTAGATGCAGGTCACTCCACACAGGATCAGGCTCATGGTGGAACTGTCTACCCTGCCTCTCAGCCCTCAGCCCACAGTGCTATTCCATCTACCCTGTTTATCCTTAATGTAGAAAGCAAGAAAGACCATGGAGGTGCTTGACTAGAAGCTCTTATTTGCTTCTATAATGTTCATTGACTTCTTTGCTTTGCTTTCTTATTTTCAGAACAATGTATGTTTGGTCTGAAAGACTTATCTAAGAGTATTAATACATTTCACTGTCATTGAATAACATATTGAGTGAATATTTTGACACTGCAAAGAACTTTACATTAGTTATTTGACTTGATTTAATAGTCAAAATTATTTACTTTAGCAGTATTGTTATCGCCTCCAGTTTACTTTTGAGAAACGTGAGTCACGGAAAGTAAAACAATGTACTCAAAGTCACACCACTGAGAAGTGTGTTAGGTAAGTCAGTCTGAATATTAATTGCTAAGTGGGATCAACAACAGTAGAATTTTTTAGGAGAGTCCATTAACTTAAAATTCACTAATCGTGAACTTTACAAAATGCCAGTTCAAGAATCCATCAAACTCTATTTAAAATGTCCATAATGTAATGAGCTTAATTAGGAATAAATTAGCCACACTTGGAATAAATTGTTTCTTTCAGGAAAGACCCCTGTGATAGCCTGAAGAAAGTTAGCGATACCTCAAAATTGGGCCTTCCAGAAAGTATGCAACATTGCCCAGTTCACATCTGCAGAGTCTGCAGAACTCTGTGTCCAAAAGACTAAAATGTTTCTCCTGATCCAAATTTATATTTCTCTTTGTTTGCCATATGTCTCAGCAGCATATAGATGGATTGGCATTACTTATGTTGCCAAAGGCACAGATAAACATGCTGTAAGCAGTTAATAATAGTGAATTTATTCACAATGTTTTTTATAGAGAGAAAAATGGTTTTTAAATTCAGCAGAAAATGTTACATCTGTTCTTAGGCATTCCTTTCTGAACTGATCTTATTTTAAGGAAGACTAGACTTCAGTGGGGGCAGACAGAAGCACACCAAAAACTGATTCCTTTAATATAGTTTTAGTTAATGAGACAAACAAAGAAAATAAGCAAAACAAATTTTGAAAGTCAATATTCCTTAATCAAATAGGCCTAAGGAAAATGCAATGGTCAATTTAATATATTGTATTGCTTATCACTTAAATATTCACAACATCTACAAATAATAGTGACTGCTCTGGGAACACTTATTGTATGCCATGCACTATGAGAGCTTTATTCAGATAATTTAATTTTGTTTTCACCCTCTTGAAAACTGTTACAAACATTTATCTGTAGGATTGACACATTATTTGGGGAGGTAGAGAGCACTCTCTGCTTATACTATGGAGAAGGTTAAGATACAAACAGAATAAATGACAAATTTTAGAGAAGGCTTACTATGTCTGTCTATAATTAAATGTGCCAATTTAAATGAAAATCTGGCATAAAGATACTGAGATGGCCACAAAGGGTGGTCCCCGCAGCTGAACTGTGAAGTGCAATAGGGCAGGCAGAATGGGTGTGGCTCCCTGCCATTCACATCTCCATGCAGGTCCAAACAGCGCCTTCTAATTTACAAGGATAATGAAATATATCAAATTGATCCTATTCACTGCTAGGAACCATTATATTAACAGACAGAATACCATGGCCTTATTCTTGCCAGACTTGTTCTATTAAAATCAAATCAGAGCAAAATGCATCTAGGCAAAAAACCTTAAATATATTTTGCCCTTGCTTTCCCCAGTTTTGAATGAAAAATGTGTGGTTTTCAGTAGGGAGCTTCTAGACTCATGCAGTTTAGAGATAAATTGATGCACCTTGTGATTAACTGACTAAGCATAATTAACCTAATTAGGAATATTATCTTGCCTGTCTTTATTACTCCTGTTCTAGAACAGGCACAAAAATAAATGCCTAAAAGACCAAGCCTTGATTAGAGTCATGTCATGTCTCCAGCAAGATGCTTCACAAAAGAAAAACAATCAAGAAATATTAAACACAATGAGTACTAATAAACGTCTTCTATCTTCATTGTTGGTAATGTGATTTGGAAGTAAGGAAGTTCTCAACTCCTGCAAGCAAATGAAACCACATCAAACATAGATTGCTGTTTTGTAAGGATAACAAATATGTTGTATCATTTGCCATTTAAGTATTCAAAACATCTATAAATAATAGAGACTTTCATTTGGGAGCACTTACTAATGGCCATGCATTGTGAAAGTTTTATCTATATTATTTCATTTTATTTTCATCATCTCCTAATAAGGCAGGAGTTAGTGCTTCATTTTATAGGTGAGAAAAATAAGAGCTTAAAAGATCAACTATTTTGCCCAAGGTCAAACAACTAGTAAGTGATGGGCCCTGATACTGGTCTTAGCTATCTGAGCCCAAAACTTGTCTTCTTGATGACTCTGTTATACTTCCTCTTATCAAGTGTTTGACTCCTGGTAAATCTATGAGTTACTGTTTATTCGTATTGCTATAAAGGAAAACCTTGGGCTGGGTAATTTGTAAAGAAAAGAGGTTTATTTGGTTCACGGTTCTGCAGACTATACAAGCATAGCACCAGCGTCGCCCCTGCTTCTGGGGAGGCCTCAGGAAGTTTGTAATAATGGTGGAAGGCAGAGGGCAGACAGCCTGTCACCTGAAGAGAGGGAAAGTGAGAGGGGGAGAGAGGCGGGGGGGAGGGTAGAGACAGAGAGAGAGAAAGGAAGAAGAAGAAGAAGAGGAGGAGGAGGGGGAGGAGGAGGTGGAGGGAAGGAGAAGGAGAAGGAGAAAAGAAAGAGGAAGAGGAGGAGGAGAAGGAAGAGGAGGAGAAGGAAAGGAGAAGGAGAAGGAGAAAAGACAGAGGAGGAGGAGGAGCCAGGCTCTTTTAAACAACCAGCTCTCCAGTGAGCTAACTGTGCAAGAACTCACTCATCACCAAGAGGATGGTGCCAAGGCATTCATGAGTGGTCCCTCACCATGATCCAATACCTCCCAATAGGCTCCATCTCAAACATCAGGGATCACATTTCAACGTGAAATTTGGAGGGAACACACATTTAAACCATTTCACCTACATCATCAAGTATTAACCCTCTGGACAATACAATACAATTGTCCTTTTAAGTATTTAAAGCCAGTTTCAGACTACCTCCATAAAATGTGCTGCATAAATAATAGGGTGTGTGTCTGGATTTCTAGGTGTGACATCTTGAAGCTCTTTCCTCTCGTGCTGGAAAAGCTGTCGGAAAGTTCAAGTCCTCCTCTTGACATAGCACATGCCTATTTGCCCATTGAGATAGGCTGACCTTTTCAAGAATGTGCAGCACCCCTTAGCTTCAATAAAGTGTTCAATGTAGGAAGAATATGCTCTATACCCATAACAAAATCACCACAAATCAAATAAATGACCAAGTTGCAGTCCCTAGTCTAATTCTCAGTCCTTGGAGTCTGTCTCTTTTTGCATCAAAAATCCAGGCAATGACATGCTAGGATCCCCACCAATTAGATAGTGTTGCCTGATCAAGATGTATTTTCTCCTAATTTAAATGCTAAAAAGATCAGAATAGTGTATGTTACCATGACTGCATTTATCGTCTTTGTTCAATATAATTTTAATGAACAGTGCATCAGGTGATGAAAGGGCCTGAATTCATCTTGTCTTTAATTGTTGCTGCATTTTATCTTATTCAACATTTACTGTGTAGATCTATAGCATCATTTAAAGTTGTTTATCAACGGTTTATCAAACATACTGTACAAAAGCAATATGAAAAACACTGGAAACAAGTATTAAGAGAGTCTTTCTGCTCAGGTTTACAGAGAGTAATGGATGATTCAGAGAAAAAATAGGATAGATTGAAAAAAAGCAGAATTTTTTTAAGTAGCGCAGTGAAATAATAATGTTTTTCAAATTATAATGCCATGGACTAGTGGGTGGTTTCAGGAGAAGGGTAAAACTGTTTCACAAGTTAATATGTCGAGTATAAGTTTACTGACAAACAGCTATAACAGCAGAAATAACAAATATATTAATATGTCCATTAAATGCTTATTTGCCAATCAATTTCTTCTATTTATTGTGATACAAGATTATTACAAACATTTTTCAAGAAAGGAAAATAAGTCTGAGAATTTAATTAATTTTTCTTGAATCATGAAGCCAAAAATGTTCTGGGGCCAAATTCAAATTCAGATCTGTCTATCTCCAGGGTTCAGGTTTTTAACCAATAAGCATAGTTTAAAAAAATAAAGTCTACAGTCCCCAAGTTTACAGCAGAGCTAGAGGTACAACCTTTGAACACAGGCACTCCTATTTGGCATCCATTTCAACAGAACCGCATTTTCTTCATCTCCCAAAGCAGACAAGAAGAAATCCTAAGAGTTTTCTGCACGTTAACTATCAATTCAAATTGCCTGAAACACTCAGAGAGTCATTGATTGGAATCTGTGTGAAGCGTGAAGTTCTGAAAGGAGGAAAATGTAAATTCCTATTGAACTGAGGTTAATTCACTTTGGTAAAAAGATTATATTTTGAGAAGTACATTTTGTGAAAAGAGAAACTAAGTTGGCTATTATCTTAAACAAAGAGAAAATATTGTTAATTACTTTCTATTCATGGGAAATCTCTAACACCAACAACAAATAGAAGGATCTTGGCATTAGGTGCCCAATAAAAATTCTGTGATTAGAAAAGAGTCTCCTGGAGGTATAAAGAAATGTTTAAATATATTAATTAGTGTGTCAGTTTTTTATATCTAGTTTATTTTTAAAACAAATACAAATTAATGATCTCCATGTAACTTCCCAAATTTTCTATCTTATATATTTTCTTTTTAAAAAAATAGTATTCTACCTTTATTACTTATCATTTTTGAGGAAAAATATTTCAATAATAACTTTTGGATAAAATGAAAATATGTCATATTAACTGTAGACAACTATTTTAAGATGCACCTGATTCCCACCACACACAAAAAAAGATAAATGTTTCAGGTGACAGACATGCCAGTTACCCTAATTTGATCATTATACAATGCATACATATCATTGAAACATCAGATTGTACCGCATAAATATGTATAATCACTATGTATCAATTAAAAAATAATTTTTAAAAGTAAAATTATTTTAAAAGTAGTGTTTTAGATTTACGTCTCCATAATAGTCCTGTTATTTATTTTAAACTTTCCATTATTCAGTTAGACACACTGAGTCTTTAAAATTTTAAAAGTATTCTGATATTGTCTTCCTTGTGTGTTAATTAATTCATACTAGTTAAACCTATAGGACCAACTCATCGGTAACATGAGCTGTTTTTTTAAAGATGTTAAGGTGAAATAATTGCTGTCCCAGTGCCCCCATTCAACTATTTTGTACTATGTATATCTATTATCCATATAGGAAACTTAAAGAAATAGTCCATCATTTGTGATATCGGAGTGCTGGGAAGGGAAGAGTGTGTTTCCTTTAAATAATACGGAAAGGAGAAAGGAAGTGCTGGGTAGAGAAAGGCGGGTTCCTGGCTAGGGCTCCACCCCCACGGACCTAGGTGAGGACAAGCATTTCCTGCCCAAATATTCCATTTCCCAAGACCACCCTGGCCTGCCACGCCCCCATCCTGTGCCTAAAAAAGCCCCGAGATCCCTAGCAGGGAGACACAAAAGTGGCTGGATGTCGTGAGGAGCACGTCCGTGGATAACACATAAGCGGCTGTGAGTCGCGAACTTGCTGGCAGAAGAGCACACCAACTGGCACCGGCAGGCTGGCAGGCCATCAACCTGTGGGACGAGATGGAGTTTGGCTGCGGCAGTCAGACGAGAGTTGGGGCCACAGAGCCGCCCATCTCCAGAGGAACACCATCTCCCTTTTGGCACCCCCATTGGCTGAGGCTGAGAGCTACTTCCACTCAATAAAACTTTGCACTCTAAGCCCATGTGTGGTCCGATTCTTCTGGTACATCAAGGCAAGAAACCCCAGGATAATCCCTCTGTCCTTGTGATGAGGAAGGGGGTCTAACTGAGCTGGTTAACACAAGACACGTATAAACGGCAAACTAAGAGAACACCTGTAACACAGCCATGGGGCTGCAAGATCTGTAAACTAGTCACCCCTAGACACTGCCGGTACATCGGAGGCCCCAGCCTGCCAGTCTGTGTGCTCCCCTTGAGGGCTGAGCAGCTGGGCAATGAAGAAGCAAGCCACACCCACGTCGCACGCCGTGCCAGGGGGCAAGGGAACCTTTCCCATGTCATTAGCAATGTGACTCATTACTAGAAATCAAATCATACAAGTTATGATTTCTATTTCATGATCGATATAAAATATAACTTGTTTTGCACTGTTTATATATCACACTTTATGAAGACCTGTGTTATTTCAGAATAAAATTTCTTTACCATGACTAAAAAAAAAAAAAAGATTTCAGAATACAATTTCTTTAGCCACTATAACTGAAAAAAAAAAAAAAAGATTAAACAGCATTCAAATTACCTCATTCCAGCTCCATAGTTCACAGTTTCCAAAGAAGACCTATTGATTTGAAATTCCTACTCAAGAATCTACCAAATTTTACCACTTTAATGGGCTTACCCTTGTCACCTACATATCACCAGGTCAAAAAGATAGCATCAATACTTCACCTACGGAAATAGTAATCACAGATTCATAACTCATCTGAATAACAATATAGGCTCGTATGATAGATAATTGTGACTCAAATTACATTCTGTGTCCAATAAAACAAAAATATGTTTGTTATAGAGTAGAATTTCCAGATCAGCTTTAGCTATCTGGCAATCTCTACTGTGTGTTAGATAGATCTGTACTTGAAAATTTCATTCTATGTCTCTACAGTTCCAAATACTGGACCCAATGTTATTTCCTTTAAGTTAATCAGGTTAACCAGACCAAAAGATACCAGTAAAAATAATAACAACACTGCCTTAGAAATATTTTTTCACGGATAAAATATAAAATAGGCAGTAGAGAAATTGACACTAAAAATAAATGTGTGATGTCTGAAATAAGTCGAAAGAGAAGACTTTTTAACTTCCATTTTATGATAATGAAACACTGAAGCAGTGTATATAGTTTCTTCCTTGCCATTTGGAACTTGAAAATTGTATTATATTTTAAAAATAGTCAATTGTATACAAGAGATAATGAAGAAGCTGGTTATCTTTTTTATTCCCCACTGTAAGTAACAATAAAGTTTGGCAAAATATATGAAAAAAAAAACAACAACCTGTTTTCAGGCATTAGAAAGCAAGCATCATAGAGCTGCGATCCTGGACAGAAGCATGTTTACAAGCGAGTACCATGTGCACCCTGGCTTTCAGCCTGGGAGCATTTCTAAATGCGATGCAGGGAAGGGGGAGCTGAAGCAGTGAGCTCCATTCCTGATCTTCTGATCCTGAAGCAGTTAGAACTTGACAGACAGAACTCCAGAGAAGTGGAAAATGCACGGATGTCCCAGAAATCTGCCTAAGGGCTACTCAGATGTCCTAGGGTCAATGCCACATTGCTCATTGTCAGAGACACTTCATGAGGCCAAACATAGGTCAACTGTTGCTCAGCTGAGACCTGAACAAAGATCTCAAGGGTCACACATTGAAGTTCTAATTCAATCAGAAAGGAAGGACCTTGGTGACCACCCCAAACATTCATTCTAGTTACCAGAAGGAAGTAAGAACCTTGCTGTAGTAGTATGAACAATGCCTTAAATTTAAGAGTAAAAGTGAAATGTGTTCACTCTATACTGCTTAAAACCAAGCTTCATGGTAGAATGATTTATAATCCTTTGTGTATATACCCAGTAATGGGATTGCTGGGTCAAATGGTATTTCTGGTTCTAGATCCTTGAGGAATCGCCACACTGTCTTCCACAATGGTTGAACTACTTTACACTCCCACCAACAGTGTAAAAGCATTCCTATTTGTCCACATTCTCTCCAGCATCTGTTGTTTCCTGACTTTTTAATGATCACCAGTCTAACTGACATGATGCAGCACTATTCACAGTAGCAAAGACTTGGAACCAACCCAAATGCCCATCAGTGATAGATTGGATAAAGAAAATGTGGCACATATACACCATGGAATACTACGCAGCCATAAAAAAGAATGAGTTCATGTCCTTTTCAGGGACATGGATGAAGCTGGAAACCATCATTCTCAGCAAAATAACACAGGAACAGAAAAGCAAACACTGCATGTTCTCACTTATAAGTGGGAGTTGAACAACGAGAATACATGGACACAGGGAGGGGAACATCACACACTGGGGCCTGTCATGGGATGGGGGGAAAGGAAAGGGATAGCATTAGGAGAAGTACCTAATGTAGATGATGGGTTGATGGTGCAGCAAACCACCATGGCACATGTATATCTGTGTAAACAAACCTGCACGTTCTGGACTTGTATCCCAGAACTTAAAGTATAATAAAAATTAAAAAAGAAAACTAGCTCCAATAGGGTCATAGTAATTTACTAGGAGTTTGACTGTCTACTTAAATAAAACTCAACACTCTACTCAGGAAAATAACATAATATAGAGTCTCTGCATTATGTCATTCACTGTGTTCAGGATACAATTTTTAAAAATTACTACTCAGGTGAAAAAGTTTAAAAATATGACAAGATTAAAAGAAAAATCTGTTAATAGAAGTATACAGATATTGAAATTATCAAACAAGGACTTTTAAATAACTATAAAATTTAAAGACTAATATTAGAAGAAAATATAGACTATATGGGTGAACATGATGGAAACTATAGAATAGAAATGTAAACTCTAAAGAAAGAACAGAATAGATATTATAGAATTTTAAAAAGGTAAAATATCTGTTATGAAAAATTTACTCAATGAGTCTACCAACAGACCAAACACAAAAAAGCTCATCACTTAAACCTCAACCTGATAATATTCATTTTATTTATTTATGTATTATATATTTATAATATAAGCTCCATGAAATCAGAGTCCTTGTCTGTTTTGCTCACTGCCATATCTTTAATGGATAGAAGGTTTCTAGTACTTATTGGTGCTTGATTAAATGTTGCTGAATGAAGCAGTGAAAGAAGACACTTAAAGATGTAGAGAATAATTTAAAAAGTAAGTTGTCCTATGTCCAAGCAACACTCAAGAGAGACTATAAACTGTAATATGGAAACAATCACACAACGATGATGTTAACACTACATTTTTATTCTGGAATAAAACTAGAACTATAAATTTTAATCTACAAAATCTGAGGTCATTAAGAATCAGTTAAATATATGTCTGTTTATATGGCCAATTAGGGAATAACCTCATTATAATTTTATAGAACATGGTCTTAGTCCATTTTCTGTTGCTAAAACAGAATACCAGAGACTGGGTAAATTTTTTGAAAGTGAAATTTATTTCTTGTAGTTCTGGAGGCTGGGAAGTCTAAAAGCATGGTATTGGCATCTTGTGAGGGCCTTCTTGCTATGCCATAAAATGACAGAAGGTATTACATGTTGAGAGGGTAAGAGCATATGTGTCAGCTCAAATCTCTCTTCATTTTCTTATAGTCACCAGTCTCTTCATGAGTCCCCAACCCCATGCAATTTGGGAGACACATTCAAACCACAGCAAATAACCCATCATGAACATGCACCTGCACACACACACACAAAAACACACACACATGTAATACCTACTTCCATCTGAAGAACGAGTAAAAAATTATTATTTTGGAATAAGCTGAAATACTTTATTCGTTTATATTAAATAATTATAGTTAAGTAATGGGACATGAAGCTAGTGACAACCCTATCTTGGCTATTTTATTACTTTTCCTATCACAGTAACGGTAAGAATGTTCTCTGATAAGACATTTGAACATGTATATGTAAATATTAATTTACATTATTTCCTCTACAGTACTGTTTTGTTAATAATAAATATGAGAGTCCTACAATATTATTTCCAAAATATATTATAAACTTCTAGACACTGTATCACTCTGATACATGAAATCTTACAGTGTTTTCCCTCCACAAAATAATTAAAAATAAATAAAGATCGAACTCCATGTCATTTAATCTAAAATACTTTAAAATATTTCTTGTTATGGGCTCAATTGTGCCTCCTCCAAAAATTCATATGTCGAAGTCCCAAACCTCAATAAGTCTGAATACAACTGTATTTGGAGACACAGTCTTTAAAGAGTTGATTAATTTAAAATGAGTCCATGAGAGTGAGGCCCAGATCCAATAAGATGGGTGTCCTTATAAGAAGAGGAAGAGACACCAGGGATATGTACAGAGAAAAGACTGAGTGAGGGCACAACAAGAAGGCAACCATCTAGAAGTCAAGGAGAGAGGCTTCAGAGAAAACCAAATCTGCAGCCACATTGATTTGGAATTGTAGGCCCCAGAACTTTGAGAAATAATTGTCTGTGTTTAAGCCGCCCAGGCTGTGGTAGCTTGTTTTGGCAGCCCTAGCAAATTAACACATTGCTGTTACCCGCCTGTCATCTTATTTAGACTGTACACACTAGAAAATGTAAACTACTTGTAGTTTCTTATGCACATCATGCTTCTATACCTATGTTTACTGGTTCCTCTCTGGAATTCCATTTCCCTCTACCTTGTTACAGTCAATGAAATTTTATTCACAATATCAGTATCACATCCTGCTAAAGCTTTCCTAATATAGAAATAGTCAATCTCTGTGCCAATACCACACTGTTTTAATCAAATGTGTATTGTGAATTGAGACTAAACTAGTATCCAATTATTTGTTGACTCCTCTTGCAGAAAATAAATAACACAACTGACCCTTTAAAAAATTCAAATAAATGCTGTAGAAAACAAAACCGAGAAACATTCCCAAGCAAAGGCAAAGAACATACTTATTACTAACCATGAAAGTTCAACTTGCAGTTAATAAAAAAATCGAGTAAGATCAATAATCATGAAATTGGTAAGAAAATTTTATCGTTTTTTCTTGCAATAAGCAAGCTGATAAAGGAAACATGTTCAGTATATACTGCTGAGCTCTTTGAATTCTACAAAGATTAGGAAAGCTACCCTCACTGATACAAACAAATAAATAAAAACAGAAAAACCTCCAAAGTTTCTTAAACATTCCACTTCAGAAAACAATAAGGGAATATTGCAAAACTGAGAGAGAAATATAATCTTCCAAGAATTTAGACACAGTCTAGCTATAATGCTTATGTGAAAATAACAGAAAGACCTTCTCTTACATACAAAATCTCAGACATTGTACCATTCATCAGCTTTATTTGGGAAAAATAAGAAGGCATTGTTCACATCGTGGAAAATTTTCAATCAAATTATCACACAAAATTATCACTCAAAATTGAGATGTTGAATGAAAAGCAGTGGTAGTATTAATATCAAAAAATATTTAGCATACTTGAATAATAAATATAAATATGGTTGAAAATAATATGCATTTGTATATTGGTATGGTAAGAGACAGCTATAAATGTTTATGTTTCTATACTGAGTTAAGATTGTATATTTCACCAAGGTAGAATAGATAAACTCCCTTGTCTACTTTAATTCATTTTAATTATACATGGACTTAATAGTTATTATCATTGCTTTCTGATTCACTATCTATTCTGCTAAAATGAATATTTCTGTGACATCAATTTATTCATTCAAAATTAGCAAATAGTGGCAACCAAGTTCAATATATCAATATTACTGAATGCAACCAGCTGTATATGAATTTTGTGCACAATGTCTTTTTACCCTGGCTCAATGAGGACATTTGCTCTGTTTTGGAAGTAAAGTGTGCTTTGAGCTATTCTCTACAGACTTTCCAAAGTATTCCCTTGTCCCAAACTCAGTAGCCTGAACGCTCTTTCCATCATTTCTATTGTGCTGCTTCTTTTCATTTTGTCTTCATTTTCCCTTAAATTATTTTCTTATGAAAAGTTTCAAATACATATGAAAGTATATAGTGCACTTTAATAAAATTCCATGTACCCATCACCTCAGTTCAATAGTTATCAAAGCATGGCCAATTTTGCTTCATCTATGTCCTCACCAATTTCCCTTGACCACCAATTATCATAAAACCAACCCCAAGTATCATGTAATTACTTCCATAATCATTTTAAGTTTAATCTCTGAAAGAAAAATGCATATTTTAAACAAATTTAATATTATTATTCAACATAAAAATGACAATTTCATCATCAAATACCCAATAAATAATCACATTTCCCAGATTATTTCACAATTATTTTAATTAGCATAATTAATCAAGATCCACACAAGGATCATACAGTGTGTTTGGCTAATATTTCTTGATATTATCCAAGGTATTTTAGTCTACAGTTTCCCTTTTCTTTTTACTTAATCCTTCCCTTCTCTTTTTACTTAATCCTTATACATTTTAGTCAAAAAGAAACCAGGTCATTTGTTCTATGCATGTTCCCAAATCTGGACTTTGCTGATTGTATCCTCAAGAAGTTAACATGTTCTCAGTCTCCTGTATTTTCTATAAGTTATTCAGTAGATCTAGAGTCTATAATAATCTTGAATGGTGTATGCATAATGTCTGATTCTCTCTCTCTCTCTCAATGATACACTTTTAAATTTACTATGACACAGCAGAATTAAAAATTACTATGTATTTCTCTTCCTCATGATCTTAAGATGTCATTTCATCTGTTATAGGATATTGCTGAGGTTTGTTATTGTTTTTGTTTGATACTGCCTGTTTACAAGGTTGCATAAATTTTCAGAGGTCTAGTTCCAACCCTATTTTTCATAAGTCCTACTCGTTTCAGTGTCTTTCAGAAATGTACCCAACATGTTTGAGAAGCATTGCATTTAATTTTTAATGAGAGGATCAGAAAAAATAACTATTGGGCACTACGCTTAGTACCCAGGTGACAAAATAATCTGTACACCAAACCCCTGTGACACTTGTTCATCTATATAACAAACCTACACATGCACCCCTGAACCTAAAATAAAAGTTAAAATAATCTAAGCAATGAACATTGCTCTAGTAATTGGAGAACTTAAAGCATGTATGCTTATTTTAAGTTAAATTTTTCTATCTTGTTTCATGCTATTTGCTTTTAAGCTTTTAATGCTGTACATTTGACATATATGTTTTTGCTATATATATTTTATAATTTATCTTATCTGTATTTTTGTTTGGAAGACAATCTTCCGGCACTTTTATCAATTTTTATGAATATTTTATACTTTAGTTATCAATATCAAGAATGGAATTATATTTATCTATTACACCTGTATTACATTGGGAACTTATGATGCACCTACTCTATTTTCTTCAGTTCAATCTCTTTTCATTGCTAATAGAACTTAGGATTTTTAAAATAGTATTGAAATACATTGTATTTTTAAAATTTGTATTGTCACTAAAATGTATTTTGTATTTGCAAGGCATCTTATAAGAAGATTAACAGTATATATTAAAATATATAGCAATAACAACTATTCAACAATTCACTTATACTATATATGCCACATATATTTAGTTTAATAATAAACAATGTTTTATTCCAAATATATGTCATTATTTCTTAATTTATTTCATTTGCTATTTAAATTTAAGCAATTCTTTCAAGAATGAAACATTTTAAACCCAAATATACTCTCCTCCCTGTGGGACAATCTTCAATATGTTTCAAAACCATTACGCAACTGAAGTACATAAAATGATGTGTTCATCTCTGGTGCTATAATAAAAACAACTTTAGAAGTTTAGACGTTGAATTTTCACAGAAAAGAGGACAAAATGGACAAAATCAACACAAATGATAAATAAGCATATTTAAAAATGACCAGCATTAGTGGCAAACAAATCAAAATAATTACAATTTTTGCTTCTTACATTGGTAAATACTTTTTAAATGTTAATATTAAATGATGGCATGTATATAATGATATGTGGGCATCTATTACATTCTTTCTGGAGTATGACTCAGCATTATGTTTCCAAGAGTCTAAAATATACTGAATCTCTTGATTTAGTAATCCACTTTCAGAATTACCATGAGAAAACTGTATTAGATTGCTGGGATTAGTTGGATGTTCATCAAATGTTTTTTATAATACCAAAGATTGGAGACAGTACAAAGGCTTAACAATGAGAAGAGGCTAAATAAACTATAACACATATATGAAATGAAACATTCACATGATAAAATGTTACTTTGAAGAATATTTTATGACTTGGGTAACAATAAACCATATGATAATAAGTGAAAGTACTGGAAAGTTTGACAAGTAATTTGGTCCTATGATGAAGAAACATATAAAGATCATCAATTTTGTCAGATTTAAAGCCCAGGTTCAGAGGAGTGAAGTTTTTTTCAAGGTATGGTTGAATTCACTTCGATCCTACCCTTTTATTTTAAATAAAAGTGAAAGAGGCATCATATCTTCCACTAATTTCTTTTCACATGTCGTTTGAGATATGCTTCTATTTATGCATATTATAACAAAATATCTATGCTCTTTTCCCAGTTCCTTCAGAGGCAATGATTGCTCTTTAATACTTAAGACGTTTTTATATTTCCAAAAGATCTCCAGTGGTTAGTGATTTGATTCTTGTTTCTTTCTTTCTTTCTTTTCAGAGCCAGTATCCTAAGGATTATAGTTATGTCAACTATTTACATACAGCCTTGGTTTAGATTCTGACTGATTTGTCTTATGTAATTGTGCTGCTTCTTCTTCCCACTTATGATGACTCTGCATATCCTTTGATTTAATCCCTATTTTTCCTATAACTTCAGAAGCCATAATATTTCTTTGGTCCTTTGTGTTTTATTATTAATATCTCTAAATGCTTATCTCCCAGCCCTCTCTAATATTTCCTCACAATTTTTCACTCTTCTTCCATAAACTTCAGATACAGCTATACCTTCTGCAGCAAATTTTTTCTCTTCCAACACTAATCTAGTCTCTGCTTTATTGATCTAGTTCCCTAAAATATTATACCTTTGTATTATTTTACTAATTTGGATATATTTATTAAATCTCCATCACCCAGTCTTCATAATTTAGTCTACAAAAGTCATTTACAACTTAGCCCTAAGCATTCGTTATGGAGTCAGCCCTTCTCATTCCCTCTCCCCTCCTAACACCATCAGCCCGACTCCCAGATATTCACCACCTCTTGCACACCAGACTGTGTTTCTCAATTTCACGTTGCCCTCCCCAGCAAATTTCTGAGACTCTCATGTCCCGCATGATGTGGAACCTGTTGGTCTTCTTAGCTACAATATCACCATTTGCTCTTTAATTAACATCAGAGGATGGCCAACTAATTCTCCAAGCTCCAATTAATGTTATTTATTTGATAGACTCCACAATCTACCGTAGGCAAAGAAGCTAACTCCTCTGTGTTCCCACGGCATCTTGCTTACACATAAGAATACTGTCTTGAAAATATTTGTTTATCTTTTCCTGTCTGCAAATATGGACTCAGTTGATTTCTTTCCATTGTTCTATTTTCTGCTGGTATTTTCCAATCCCAGTTCGAAGCCAATGTGACTATTTTGCATGGACCGTTTGTACCACAAAATGTCTTGCTAACTAAGTCACTCTGCCTCCTCTATTCACTGCTTCATTCCTGTTGAGCATAAATTGAATCTTTAACCTTACCCCTCTAGGTGGTATTACCAAAATAAATCCTTCCAACAGTCCCTTTTCTTTGTTTTTAAATACTTTCTCCAGAATAAATGCATTTTCCTGCTGATTAAATTGCACTGGACTTCTCTACACAAGATTTTTCTAATTAAGCTCAGCAAGAAAAAAATGAAATAAATATCAGTGCAAAATAAAATGAACCTATGGGTCTGTGGTTACTCCTTTCCTTTTAAATAAATATTTATATGATTTTCTGCCCACATTAGAGTTGGAAAATATTTTCTACAAAACATATCTTTTCTTCTACCAAAATGGATGGATGATGACCTATCAAGAAGTTTACATATGTGAGCAACAGAAAAATGTCAATACCTTTAGTCAGAGCTGCAAACAAACTCAATTACTTAGACCTCTGTGAATTGCTTATATGTTGTTTTCAGTGCTTTAACTTTAAGCTATTATTTTCCATTTTACGATTCTATTTTATAATAGGATTTAATGTAATGTATATATTGTGTTTTCCCATTATAAAGTTCTATAGATGTTACAGAAGAAATTATTAGGCTTTGGCAAACAACTAATTAACCCTCTTAACAGTATTTCTTTGTATATAAACATATATACAAAGAAATACTTTGCTGCATTTGCTTATTATTATAATGCAAACATCCAGGTAAATCTCAAATTTAACCATCCAACTAGAGGTTTAACTTCCTATGGTTTTAACTGGAAGAGAAAATGTTTATTTAGATATATAAGTAGATTTTTATATTTAATAGCTAGTACTACGTAGCCCAAATTGTTTATTTCTGATTGACTGAGAGCTCTTAAATATGTCAAAAGACCTATGTGAGAAGAATTTATATTTGATTGATGCCAATCTTTTGTGTTGAAGTGGTAAAGTATCTATTCAGATGTATTCACATTCTGGCTAGCTTTTTTTTTTTTTTTTTTTTTGCTGTTGTCCCAGATTTATTGAAAATAATATAGCACTGCAGAAAAAATTCAAACAGGTCCCCGAGGCGTTTTGAAATTCATCCCAACTGTAGGCTGAGTGACCTGCAGGTTAGACAGACTGCCGAAATCCAAAAGCTTCAGCATTTCCTTAGTGTCAGGATCTACTTCAATTATCTCCTGATCCAGGGCTGAGACCTCAGCAAGATGCTCCTCAACAAGATAGCAGGCTATGTCACCCATCTGATGAAGTGGATTCAGAGAGGCCCTGTAAGAGGTAGCTCCATCAAGCTGCAGGAGGAGGAGAGAGAAAGGAGAGACACTTACGTTCCTGGCTAGCTTTTTATTTGGTTTCAGCTTGTAGATTAGATGTCTATAAAGAGAATACATTACCACCTAAGATGTTTTGCTGGTCTGTCATTTGGACAAGCTGAAACTATGTTTCCCAGAGTCCCTGTTCGTGTATGGTCTGTATTGGAGTTGGCCAAAATTTAAAAATTATTTGAGATTAGGAAGGCAAGTTTGACAACTCTGTGGAACTCATCTGAGATCAGGGAAAAAGATGAAAAGGAGATTCTAAGCTCTCCCTGTTTTCCTCATTCTATGTCCAGGTCTTCTCCCAGAGCCTGCTGAGCAGGGCCTGATAATTCACAGTGGCCCAGGCTCTTTGCCAGATCTTCATCATGCTTCCTTTGTGTTCCAACTCTGACTGCAGAAGAGCTGTTTAGTGACTTTTCTCCAAATCTCTAATTTCCCTGAAAATTAAGAAAAACAAACAAATGAACAAAAATAAAAACAACCCTTCCAGCTTCTTCCACAGCTGTGTAAGGTGTCATGCTCATAAAGAATCCCTTGTTCTACAATACTCATAGAGATTCCACTACTGACACACACTGACTGATACCGGTATTGGTATCAGAAGTCAGTCCAGGGGAACAGAACCTTAAGGATGAGAATGTGTAATTAGTTCTCTGATTTAGTTACATTTAGAATATTAATGGTTCTGTTTTCCTGTGATAACCAGATACTTACAGTCCACAAAATACAGTGGCAAAAACAGTAACTTTTATTATTGCCTGCAATCAAATGATTACCAAAGGCAAGGCCTTGCCTGAACAAGTATTTGCTACCAGCAAGTATTTTATATAGAGAGAGTTGATTGCTTGACTCTAATGCATGGAGGACATGGAGAAGAAAAATCATAAGCACAGACATTTAAATTCTAAGCTCAAGTTTTAAGTAGGGGAGCAGAAAACTTTTATGAACACCCTAAAATAAATCTTTAGTTCCAGGAGCTTCAGAAACAAGATTTCTGAAGATTAAACCCTAAATCTTATCTACAGATACCTGAATTACTATGCAAACTAAATTCCCATATTCACAAGCCTTTCTTATGTTAAAGTTAGACCATAAATTGAAAATGTGTGAGTCCTGAAAATTGGGATGAAGATTTCTGAGCAGATTGTGATGAAGTTGAAGACTTTTTGAACCCCTAAATTCTACTGAGCCTCACTGGCCTGTGGAAGCAGCCCTTATTCCCCTCTCTGAGGAGGTTAGCCTGCTCTTGCCTGCAAACCCATACTTGCCTCTTATGATGTAGGTGCTTTGCAGGGCATTGTTAATCCTCCTGAGGTCCCATTCCCACCACCTCTCATTGCTCCTAGACTTGTAACCGGAATCAGTCCCCACAGGCTTAGGAAACCTGGCAAAGTACAGTCCATGAGCGGTTACCCTACACACCAAAAGAATTGCATAATTTCGCCAATTTATAACACAAACCTGGGGAAAATATATGGGAACATAGCCTAACAAGTAGGATCTGAGTGGAAGAAATATGTTGGATCAGGTCTAATATATTAATATGGGTACACTAAGAAGAGATTCTGTATTCAATGTGTTTGCCTGAGTGTCTGGGAATGGCTCTACCATTTGTTTAATTGGTGTATTGAGACACAAACCCAAAAGTGGCCCACAGAGAATGCACTTGAGATCCCAGAACTTCCTTGGTGTAATCTGGAGGACAATAATCGAAGATTTGGGGAGATTTAAATGCTAGGGTAGATTTTTTTATGTAAGATCTCCTTACTCACACCCTAACTAGCAGAGTCCCAAAGACATTTCCTTCAAGTCTTTGCGAAACACATTGGTGAAAGGTGTCCCAGCAACTGAAGAGCTCCATGTTGGTTCTTCTTTGCAGTCCAGAAACAACAGTGGAAGCTTTCACTGTCTGAGTGGGCTCTCTGAATCCAATGAGGATGATGAGATCCAGGAGTGCCAGGGACCAGGTGGCAGCACTTAACTGCTAAGAGTAGGAATCACAATGGTTGGCAGACTGCAAGCAGTTATAGGGATGCCTTGACACACAGAGAACTTTGATGTTCTATAATTAATCATATGTCTGTAGGACTGAAATTGATGGGCAGCCCACTAAAGTCTTATTTGACTTGTGTAAGTGGAAAGGTTTCAAATGCAGTAAATGTAAGGCTAACTTGAATCAGCATAATAGAGGTTGTGGTATATCAATCATTTTCAAAAATTATGCCACTTCATAGAACTAGAGTTCACTGAAGGAAGGCAAGCTCATTTTACACCTCATAAAGAGAGGAAGTGGGCTCATGTCTTGTGGAATTCATGACTGTCATCATGTTCACCATCTTTATAAAGTGACTAACCTTTTAGAATAATCGAATGGTATTTTGAAGAGTGAATTATGGCACAAACTATGATAACACCTTGTGTGTATGCTCACGTGGCTTACACAGGACGTGCACTTATGCAGTGATCAATATGCAGTGCTGTTTCTTCCATGGTCAGGATTCTGGAAGTCCTAACCAGCCCAATAAATGGGAGGGAGGGAAGCAAATAAAAGGGATACTTATTAGAAGTGAATAAATAAACCCTGTTACTATTTGCAGATGACTTGGTGGTCTATGTAGAAAACTCCAAGGACTTCAAAAAAAATCCAGTTTACTGCTGGACTACCAAACACTCATGTGATTTTCATTGAAACCAGTTAGAAGGTTGGTAAAATAATCTATTACAAAAATTTCTGCAAATCTAAAGTTCCCTACAATGACCTGTATCTGGTATCCTCATCCTATTATGAGGAGCTACTGTCTCCTGGGTGATGAGTTGCAAGTGTAAGTTAGATGGGTCAATGTCATTCAGACAACATAAAACTGCTTAGCATTCAAATGATTTTTGGCCATAGTGTATAATGAAGAGAAAGCTGACAAAAACTAATTAAGAGGCAGTGATGCCTAGAGTTGATAGAATCAGCTTTATATTTATATTAGCCAGTTTGAGTTTCTAGTTTCTACAATTACTATCTCTGCAATTTTTGATAAGATTTTGGAGTTAGAGGTCATTTCATTATATAGAAAATGATTATAATTTCAGGGTTGAGGTAATTCTTAAGTGAACTATGTAAACAGCGTAATTCAATGTCTAGCACAGATTAAGCCAAAATTCTTAGTGACTCATATCATCACCATTATGTTTGTTATATTCTTATTATGAACCAGAAACTCATAGTTAGTAACTGTACAATCTATCAGTACATGCATTTTGTAAAGTAAAATAATTTCTGGCTGATTTTATACCATGCCCTTGAATTTTTTTCTGTCATATTTCTCATATATTCTTGATGCACGTTATCAGAACATATGTTATCTTGCTTTAAGTATATGAACTGTTTTAAATTATTTTGTAACAACATGGAGTTTATGTAAAAGCACAGATGAATAGATGCAAATATAAATAATCTTGGGCTAAAATGTGATAAAATGTCACAGAATCTTAAAAATGTTGACTTTGTATAATAAAAAAGAACTGGAAGATAAAATCATAAGGAATTACGCAAGTCAACTAGAATTTCAAATTTATAAACCACCCATTTTCTTATCAAATCTAAGAAACCTAATAAAACCCAAACAGACCAAAATATTAAAAATAAACATTTTGAAAAAGAAATGGACTTGGGCAGTTGTTTCATGGATTTATTCAGTTTCTAACCACTCTGAGGCCACAAGTCCCCAAATTTGTATATTTCCCATTAGCTCATTACCTAATTTTATTCCCCTTGTACACCCTTGATCCAAAAATAAAACTAATTCTATACTGTTCTATACTTTTCTTGTATAGATATGGCCTATTTAAAATAATGTTCCTAGAAATAAAGCCACTAAGGAAGGATCTTGATGGGATTCACCTCATTATCCATGGACACTAATCTGGATTTCATTAAATCATCCAGCCTAATTATGTGTGAAGAAAAATACTTAGGGAACAAAAGTAACTGCACTTAACACATTGGAAATATTCATATTCATTAGCAAAGCATTTTTCTTCATAACCAAGAACTTAAAGTAATTTTCAAATAGAGCAGAAAATTCTTATAGAAGGTGTTACAATAACAACTATGTAGTACTTACTATTCTGGCTCATATATTTCTACTAGCCCATTTGGGATT
>NW_012115389.1:1446042-1450057 GCF_000951035.1 Colobus angolensis palliatus
TTTTTTGTATTTTTTTAGTAGAGACAGAGTTTCACCGTGTTGGCCAGGGTGGTCTCGATCTCCTGACCTCGTGATCCGCCCGTCTCGGCCTCCCAAAGTGCTGGGATTAGAGGCTTGAGCCACCGCGCTCGGCCTAAATACAATTTTTAACTTTTTAAATATTTATTTTGAAAACATACACTCATTTAACTCACTTCCTTTAAAATGTCTATTTTAACACATGTTATGATTGTGTAGAAAAACTCTTATGATACAGGAGGTAAAAGCACATTTCTTATTTTTGAATATGCTTTGTGTTTTTGGTCTGAAAAGTCTCTGGAGACTGCAGTGCATGCAAACTAGACCATTAAGGACCATAGATTTATTCTCATGGAATGCTAGAATGTATTAAAACTGACATTAAAAATCTAACATCTGAAACACATATTTGATATCATCTATTGCTGTCCTTTCCAATATAGATGTCAGTTATTGGGTTTTCCAGTTAACATTCTATTTATGAAGGGAATGCTTTTATTCCAAAAGCAGGAAAATGGCACAAGTAATAAACAAAAGAAGGCATGACTTACAAGTAGACTTTTATTGCTATCGATTACACCTTCTTGAAATACAATTGCTTTAGTGTTTTCTTATTAAAGGGTTATATGACGGAAGGCTTACTAGAAAATTGCATCTTACAATATATTCTCTGCTAGATGAGACTCACATTCCTAATGTCATTTTTACTAAATCAATTCAGAAATAGTCACTATGTTTTGAAAAGCAAACCATATATTTACATAGACAGCGTGCATAAACAGGTGAAGAAACTAAACATTCTAAATGGAATATGCCTTGGTTTTAACTATTAAATTGTTCACATCTATGTACTGCACAAAATTAAACAGAGCAGTCATCTATTTATATACACATTCTTATGATACCAGGGCAACTGTGTTTCCCACAAATCCTGGCAATTCAACAATTCCACTTCGAAAGATTTATTTATTTGAGTCTTGAAAGAAATTTTGTGATTAAGAATTCTGAGTAAAAATATAAAGACTCTAAATAAATAGAAGTTCTATGCCATGGACTTCACTCATTCATTTTGCAGCACTTCACTCATTCATTCTTAAACAGGGCTGAGGAAAGTGGGGTGGAAAGTATTTTCTCATCCCAGTGTCTTTGTGCTTTAAACATATGAACATGTATTAAATCCTAGCTACTGAGGAGGGTGAGGCTGGGGCATCCCTTGAGCCCAGAAGGAGTTCAAGTTCAGGCTAGGGAACATAGCGAGACCCCTGTCTCTGAAAAACATTTGAAAAATTGAGCTAGGCTGGGCGCAGTGGCTCACAACTGTAATCCTAGCACTTCGGGAGGCCGAGGCGGGGGGGTCTCTTGAGGTCAGGAGCTCGAGACCAGCCTGGCCAACATGGCGAAACTCCGTCTCTACTAAAAATACAAAAATTAGCTGGAAATCACTTGACGCTGGGAGGCAGAAGTTGCAGTGAGCAAAGACTGTGCTACGACCCTCCAGCCTTGGCAATAGAGAGACACTCTGTCTCAAAATAAATAAATAAGCCACAGGTGGTGGTACATGCCTGTGGTCCCAGCTTCTGGGGAGGCTGAGGTAGAAAGATCACTTGAGCCTGGGAGTCGGAGGCTGCAGTGAGCTATGATCGTGTCACTACACCTCATCTCTAATTTTTTTTATTTTTATGCATATATATTACCTGATGAAATTATAAATTAAATTGTTTAAAAATGAAGAACATATAGCAGATTTTGAACTTGTTGCAGTGGTGAAATTATTGACAGTTTTTCTCTTGTTCCTCTGTATTCTGATTTTCTTTAAATTGACTTCTATTCATTGTGTTACTAAAAGAATATTGATTTATATTTTTAAAGTGTGAATAGGAGTTGAAAAAAGTCTTTTAACTCCTATTCAAGCCTTTCTAGAAATATTGCTCAACAAGAAGAAGATAAATGGAATACTGGAAATGTGAGACCAAAATGAGAAATCCCAGAGCATATTGATGTGGCGATGATAATGACCCAGCAGACAGGGAAAGTAGATGAAGAAGAGAGAGGAGGTAATTGTTGGGTGAAGTCTTTGTGGAGGAAAGAGACAATAGGATATCAAGAACAGCTCTTTCCCGGGAGCACGAATATTTCATCTCATCCATTTCTACAGGAGTAAAGGTGGGATATGTAAGTTTTGATGTAGTTAAGTGGATAGATCCTGTAGTGGAAGATGAAGAATTTCAATTCTGATAGTCTGTATTTCCAAAATGACATTTGAGACTAGCTCATCAGCTAATGGGGAATGGGAGAATGAGAAAGTATGGAAATTTTCAAAAAATTAGAAGACACAAAATGGTCTACAAATTTACTCAAATTTCATGACAACGATAGTTGCTTGTGGGAGATTTCTGGCCATTAATTTAAAGTGAAAATAGATTAATTGATTATTATAAAAGCAGGTTAATGAGCCTAAAATACAGTAGATGTTCACAGAATGGTGCATATTGTTTCGTTATTGTTCCAGACTCTTAACCAGAAATCTCAGGGCCAGATTAAAGTTCAGAATCTTTTCTGACTGGCTTTAGCTTCTCTCAGATTTTCTAAGATGTCATTCCTTCTATCGCCCCACCTAGATGCCATCCCTGCACTATGCAGATCTTTAGTATAACATCCTCTATCCTCTTTATATAAATAGATGAACAAAGAAAGCAGATCAATTTCTCCACTTAAGATCCTCATACCTTGTGGATGGAGGGTAATCAGGAGTAAAGCCAGGTTGTTGAATGAGAAGGGTTCTCTAGGACTCATTTTTCAGCTGCTTCTTCTCACATTGAATACGTGTAAATCTATATTTCTTCTAGTCCCAGCAAGGGGGGGAATCCCATGTCCTTTAAAACAAGAGTTTTCTGAATTCCTTGCTCCCTGTATCTATTGGTTGCTCTGTGGTGCCTTCAACTCAGCATCTGCTTTCCTGAATCTGTTCAATTGTTCCCATAAGTTAATGTTTGCTCTTCATGATCTTAGGTGTGATGTTGACTTCTACTTTATGAGTCATTTGCATGGGTGCTGAGACAGTCAATATAAAAATCTTATTCATAGTTTTCAGAAAGGTAGCAGAAACAGTCAGGTGAGCTGGTTAAGAAGCAGTAGAGTAGGACTCATGTCTAGTACAATTTACCTTCTCTGGCTGGGTGCAGTGGCTTATGCCTGTAACACAAGCGCTCTGGGAGGCCTTGACAGGAGAATCACTTGAGGCCAGGAGTTCAAGAGCAGTCTGGCTAACATAGCAAGATTCTGTCTCTACAGAAATAAAAAAATTAGCCTGACAATGTTGGCACCCACCTGCAGTCCCAGCTACTTGGAAGGCTAAGGTGGGAAGATCACTTGAGCCCAGGAGTTCAAGGCTGCAGTGAGTCTAATAACACCACTGCACTCTAGCCTGAGTGACAGAGTGAGCCCCTGTCTCTAATAAAACTACATTCATAAAAATACAAATAAATTTTAAAAAGACAACTTATCTTCCCTGAAACAGGGGTTCCCAAAGTTTATATTGTATTATAATCACCTGGAGTGTTTATTAAAACACATTTCTGAGCCTCAATCCCAAAGATGTTGATTCAGTAGATCTAGGATGGCACCTGAGAATCTAAACTTCTAACAAATTTCTAAGTGAAGTTAATGCTGCTGGTTTTTTCTGTAGAAAACATAAAGCATTTCAAGTCCTGCCCTCCCAAATCTCATTCTCGGGCTCCAAGTCCAAGAATCTTACTAATACTCTATGTCTCCCAACATGCTGATGAACTCTTTAGATGTGCGTGTCCTAATCTTGGATGTAGTAGCTGCTGCATCTCTTCTTGAACCATTGAGTCTTTAATCTCCTAGAAGTTACCCTTGGAAGGATTCCCTGTTAATTCTTATATATAAATATTTGTATGATGTGTAGAATTTTAGTTAAAGATAGCTTCTCTATAAGAACAGACTTACAGTTTCTATCTATTTTCTTTTTCTTTTC
>NW_012115389.1:1450107-1450647 GCF_000951035.1 Colobus angolensis palliatus
AATAGAGCAGAAAATTCTTATAGAAGGTGTTACAATAACAACTATGTAGTACTTACTATTCTGGCTCATATATTTCTACTAGCCCATTTGGGATTCTATAATAAAATACCAAAAACTTGGTATCCTTTATACAAGAGAAATTTATATATTACAATTCTGGAGACTGGGAAGTCCAAGAAGAAGGTACTGGCAGATCCGTGTCTGGTAAGAGCCACTAACTCACACACGGTATCTTGTTGCTGTATCCTTACATGGTGGAAGGGAAGAGCTAGCTCTATGGGGTCACTTTTATAAAGGTGCTAATCCCAGGATTTCAACATATGAATTTAAGTGAGAACACAAACATTAATAGCAACACTTGTGAATGGTAATTTATTAATGCAGGAATACGAATAAACACTGCCATATGATGATAGACCCCCAAACCAAAAACCGGAGGTGGAGAATAAAGGGTTAACAAACATATCAATGTTGTGTTACCTGTAATTCAGATCTTTTAATAATTTATATTTCTTCTAGTCCCAGCAAGGGGGGGAATCC
>NW_012115389.1:1455817-1460212 GCF_000951035.1 Colobus angolensis palliatus
CACGTTTTTAATGTAAAAATGAAGCTTTAGATGCAAAATGTTATTTTAAATTTAGCTATTCATATCTTATAGTTTAGATACTGACAAAATTTTAGTCAGTGTAATCAATCCTTAGGGATATAGTGATTTTTTAAAATTTTCTTTGCCAACTGGAAAGAAACTGAGTGCGAGAATTATTTTAGAGAAATGAGACAGCCTCCAGGTAAAACTCTGACTTTTTACCAAAGACTTATGTGAAGGTGTGTTATGATGATCGAAAAGAATCTTCTCACTATCAAAGCAGCAGATTTGAAAGCATATTTTGACAAGGAACATTATGTGCAAAAAATCTAAAATCATTGAAAGAACCCAAGTTAGTAAGCATTTTTAATTAAGTTGTCAGGAAAGATTTCCAAATAATAAAACAAAGTTATCTCACGAAAATGTCAGACTTATCATATCAACTTCAGATATGTATTATGTGAGAAGAGACATGAAGATTAAATAACATCAAAAAGACATTATTATGCCATTGAAAATACTTCAATTGGTTTGATAAAAATGTATGAATTTATAAAATGAACAATCTTAATTAAAAATGACTATTTAAAGAAAATCTGTAAACCTGGGCACATTGCTCTATATCTCAATTTTGTACTAACCCTGTATTAAGAAACTGTATGTGAGTTTGGAAAATATCAAGCCAAAGAAATCTCAAAAAATGAAAGTTGCAAGACCATTTATATGGTCTCTATTCATGGAAAAATAGCAAAATTTTTAATCTAAAGATCGAGTTACAAGATTTTGCTTCTTGGATACAACAGTATTTTTAGGGGGAAGTCAGGGCTATTTGTCACCTTCAAGTTGAGGTCATGCCATTTTTGTTATCTCCATTTCTGATTTAGCAAGTATTGCTGTCCATCTTCTCCTGAATACTTCCTTTCTTAATTTCCTTATCTTTTTTCATGTTACTGACAATGACTCACCACTGAACAATTCTCATTCAATAGTCAATGTCTTCCTTTTCATTCTCTTCCCAGTCTCTCAAAAACCTGTATTTACTTTCCTCAATAATTTTTGATGGAGTATGTAATACATTTCCAATTCTTCCCTGGAAGAAATCCCCAGCACACAGCCCAGACATATAACATATCTGTTACATGTTCAGTACAGATGGCTATCAAGATTTGGCTCCATTTATGGAACCATCAACTCTAAGTTTATGTGAAAAGCTAAATGAATGTTTTGGAAAAGAGGTGATTTTTTTTAAAAAAAAACATTACTTAAAGTTCATGAAGCTATCACAATAATGGACATAAACAATAATATTGATACAAAGAATCCTTAACTTCAGAAGAATTCAGAATTCCCAAATCTATTATAAGCAGTACTTGGTACACAGAAAGTAATGCACTCACATTTTAAAAATATCAAAACCAATGGATAAAAGTGATATTTGTAGCTATGATGAATAAATAAATCCTACCTCGTTCTATTTTCTCTCAGGATATTACTTCAAAATAGTTCAAAGCTAATAGTAAAATACACAGAGTATCTTGACCCCAATTCACAATAGAACTCATTAATATGAACCTCCCCACAAAATGTAAAAGAAGTACATCCTTACCAATTTGGTGAACAGAATAATACACTTGTCTTATTTCTTATTTCAATAATAAATCTACTTCTCCCTCATCATAAGAATGTCTTTATCCCCTTCCTATGATTACTTCAGTATCTTAGTCATTCCAAGATTTCAGGCTTGATTATGGAAAGAAACCTAGAATGTCTTGTCTGTGTGTTTTAAAGGTTTCTGCATCTTTTTTTTTTTTTTTTTTTTCTGTTATTGTGCTCCCAGCACCATACACATCCCTGCAAAATACCAGGGCTACAGTCTTCTGGCAAAAGCCTGTTACAACCAAGAATCTCCACCATTCTTTATGGCTTGGTTTTGTTGTGATTGTGGTTCCAGGCAAGTAGTATAGGAAGAACCTTTCTCTGCCAGAAGCAAGTTTCATTCTGTTCCATCTGGTGAACTTCAAATGATCTCTCTAGTATAATCAGTGTCACTGCAGTCATGTTAAAAAAAAAATCAGAAGTCTTTCCTGCCTCTAGTTCTGCTCCTACATAGCTAGAAGCAGCTTACCTCTGAAATGTCTCCTTATCATGACCTCTCAGTAGCTGAGCAAGAAAGAGTGAGTTGCCCCCTTCTGCAGTATCTAAACCTATCTGCATACACCTGTTTAACCTCCTCCCCACCAAGATTAACAGTAGGCTACTTTTTTCATTCTAATTGTAAAAGAACCTTTACCACAACAAGAAATCTATACTGACACACTAATTATTCATTCCATAATAATAATATATGGCTGAGTCAAACTAGAGACATTGAGAAAACATACTGGATTGAAAAAATAAAAAGTTCAACTCACAGAATTAGAAAAAAACTATTTTAAAATTTCTATGGAACCAAAATAGAGCCTGAATATCCAAGACAATCCTAAGCAAAAAGAACAAAGCTGGAGGCATCACACTACCCAACTTCAAACTATACTACAAGGCTACAATAACCAAAACAGCATGGTACTGGTACAAGAAGAGAAACCTAGAGCAATGGAATATATTCGAGAATTCAGAAAAAAGACTATAGACCTACAACCTTCTGATCTTTGACAAACTTGACAAAAACAAGTAATGGGGAAAGGATTCCCTATTTATTAAATGGTGCTGGGAGTGTGGCTAGCCACAGGCAGAAAATTGAAACTGGGCCCCTTCCTTACAGTATATACAAAAATTCACTGAAGATGGATTAAAGACTTAAATGTAAAACCCAAAACTATAAAAACCCTAGAAGAAAATTGAGGCAATGCCATTCAGGACATAGGCATGGGCAAAGATTTCATGATGAAAACAACAAACGCAATGGCAACAAAAGAAAAATTGACAAATGGGGTCTAATTAAAACTAAAGAGCTTCTGTACAGCAAAAGAAACTATTAACAGAGTGAGCTGGTTACCTACAGAATGGGAGAAAATGTTTACAATCCATCCACCTGACAAAGGTCTAATATCCAGAGACTACAAGGAACTTAAACAAATTTCCAAGAAAAAAACAAACAATCCCATTAAAAAGTGGACAAAGGACATGAATAGATACCTTTCAAAAGAAGACATACATACAGCCAACAAACGTATGAAAGAATCTCAACATCACTGAACATTAGAGACATGCAAATCAAAACCACAATGAGATATCATCTCATACCAGTCAGAATGTCCATTATTAAAATGTCAAAAAAAAAAAAACAAAAACAGATGCTAGTGAGGTTGCAGAGGAAAAGGAATGCTTTTACCCTGTTGGCGGGAACATAAATTAGCTCAACCATTGTGGAAGACAGTTTGGCAATTCCTCAAAGACCTAAAAGTAGAAATACCATTTGACCCATCAATCTCATTACTGCGTATATACCCAAAGGAATATAAATCCTTCTATTATAAAGACACATGAATGTGTATGTTCATTGCAGCACTATTCACAATAGCACAGACATAGGATCAACCTAAATGTCCATCAATGATAGATTGGATAAAGAAAATGTGGTACATATAGACCATAGAATACTATGCAGCCATAAAAAGGAACACGGTCATGTTCTTTGCAGGAGCATGGATGTAGTTGGAAGCCATTATCCTCAGCAAACTAACGCAGGAACAGAAAACCAAACACTGCATGTTCTCACTTATAAGTGAGAGCTGAAAAATAACACATGGGCATATGGAAGGGAACAACACACACACACACCAGGGCCCGTAGAGGAGGGTGTTGGGGAGAGGGAGAGGATTAGGAAGAATAGCTAATGAATGCTGGGCTTAATACTTAGGTGATGGGATGATTTGTTCTACTGGTGAACTGTATAATCTTAAGTCACAACCTCAAGCCCACTTTTTTCCAAATCATCTCTAAAATTAGGTTGTTGACATTTACGTACCCTAAAACTCCTCCAGCAACTATTTCTATACAAAAGATCAAAACCTCACCAAATGTCCAGGTATCACTAAATTCTTTTCTTTCTTTAAAAAATATTCACACATATACTAACATTCCATTTCCATAAATATTTACGGGCACCTGTTTTCAAGGTATGATTCTACATATTATTAGAGTTGTACCATATGATGTATCTGAATTTTGATGCAGCAATGGAACATAGATATCTTGTGTGCTATTACACTGAATTGAAAGAAGGTTGTGCCGACCTGCAGGACAGTCGAACGGACCCTGGAAGGGGGAGTGGGAATGGAGGAGACAAGAAAACATGAGAAATGGAGACAAGACAAATAGCCTGATCAAGTCTCGTTTAATGGTGGCAGTGCAATGCCTTATATAGGCTGGCAGGGGAAGAGGTTGGGCCAGGGC
>NW_012115389.1:1462901-1463147 GCF_000951035.1 Colobus angolensis palliatus
ACACAAACTGAGCCTCTTCCCCAGATTAACACTGGGTCTGGACCATGCCATGTGTTGTCTAATGGGTCTTTCCACTTAACCGTGGCAAATTGTTTTTTGGAATCAGAATGCCAAAATCGATCAGCTGCTGATCTGTTCAGATCATCTAAATTTAAAAAATTCAAAATAAAAAGTGTGTGATTAAGAATGTTTCTAGGGGTGCCTTTAGTAGGGTACCATTCTCCCTTTTTTATTTTTTCAATGGTG
>NW_012115389.1:1471895-1474120 GCF_000951035.1 Colobus angolensis palliatus
CCACCCTACGCCATCTCTTTATGTCAATGGTCCCCTCTTGCGGAAACCAAGGGCAGGTATCCTTTACAAAATCAAAAAATCTAAACAAATCATTACTTTTAACCTTTACTCCTTGTGTTTTTAAAGCATCTTTTAACTGTCCTACGTAAATCTGATGTTGGCTTAATTCTTGTCCCATAATCAGGCACTGTTACTCACCTCTGGTTCTGACGCGGCAGGCTCCCACAGCGTCCAGAGGAGTTTTTCTTCCACTTTTACTTTCGGCCGACTTTAGTGCCTTCTTCCTCACTTTTTCCCCCTTGTCCAGGTCCCTGTTCTAGGCGCCACGTGTCCCGACCTGTAGGACAGTCAAACGGACCCTGAAAGGGGGAGTGGGAATGGAGGAGACAAGAAAACATAAGAAATGGAGACAAGACAAATAGCCTGATCAAGTCTCGTTTAATGGTGGTAGTGCAATGCCTTATATAGGCTGGCAGGGGAAGAGGTTGGGCCAGGGCGGTGACTGGGGGCTGGGTTCCCTCAAATTACAATTGCGCATACGCCATGGGTTTGTAATTTTCCCGGGCACGGGATCGCACCTGCGCCTTAGGCTGCATATCTTCCTGGGCGCGAAAATGTTTGCACGCACGCGGGAAAGGTTGGCGCACGCGGAAAAAGTTTTAGCGCACGCGGGAGAAGTTGTTAATGAAGCACCGGAAATACGCCATCTTGTCTCTGATGATACGGAGCTTAAGCAACAGAAGCCGCAGCAATTTCTGGGCCTCATGGCTCCGGACAAAGGTAAAGCCACAAGTAAACCATGCCACAAGAACCTGCAGTCTTGACTTTTATTCAAGTGATCTTTTTAGCAATGTCCTCCATGAAACAAAATAAACTCTATCATCTCTGAGAGGGTAGGGGTAGTTGGGATAACATATACAGTCAGCATGCACAAAAATGCCTCTAGTGAAAATATATCAAGCTATACTCTCTATTCTTTCATTCATTTCAAGGATCATTTGTTAAAAGAACTATTTTAATGACTGCAGAGATTCCAAAAATGCATCAATTTTGGTGGTTCATCTTCAAAAACTCAATCTGATAATATAAAAGATATGAAGATATATAACTATCATTGAGGTCTAATTGTTACACAAATATAAACCACATTCTGAGAAAGAGCTGGGATGGTTTCCTGAAGAGAAGTTAGTTGCATTCAGTTAGGAAAAGGAGAAATACTGACAGAAATATAGATGTATGTAAAGAAACACCATAGATAAGATGAACATAAAATTAATGTTAGGTAATTAAAACAAATAAGGATAGAAAAGAGGCAGGAAGAAGAATTCACATTACTCTGAGATCCATTTTAATTGCACAAAGGGCATCCAATAAACAATATTTGGGCAAATCAGTCTGAAGTAGTAAACAAAGTATAGATTTTAGAGGTAAGAGTTGGAAAGATGGATGCCAGTTGTTGTACTATTGGCAAATGCATGTGTAGGCAATGAAAGTCGGTAATGAAGATCTTAAAAATGATCATTGCAATGGGAATATCCAACAATATCCATTCAAAAAATAAATTTAAAATATAGAGAATATTTTAATTACTAAATATTTTAACGACTAAAAATAACTTATAACTCTTTTCTATTTCCATGATTCTCTGCATTTTAAACATGAAGAAAGTACGATTAGACAGATTAAATGACTTCTCTTAGATTACACAGCTTGAAAATGATGATACCAGAATTCAAATTCAGGTTTATTTGATTCCACTGTCTGTATTTGCAGCATTTTTCTATACTCTCTCCAAATGAATGAATGAATAAAAAGAATGAACAAATGACAAATACAAAAGAAAGGTAGAAAAAAAGTAATAGATTAAAAGCAAAAGCTAAACCAAAAGAGCTCAGAATTATGGCTGTAGACTGGAAGAAGTCATACAAGCTAGAAGAGAAGAAATAGTCAAGTATATAATATTCAAAAATCTGAGCCAAGAAAAGACAAGTCTATAAATCAAAAACAGGCTATGATTTCTGGGCAAAATCAGTGAAAAATTCATCTTTAGTACATCAAAAGTTCAATGTATTTCTATTTACAGGGTTAAAAATAATTTCATGGGGTGGAGCAAGATGGCCAAATAGGAACACCTCATCTCCAACTGCCAGCACAGGCAACACAGAAGACCAGATTTCTGCATTTTCAACTGAGGTACTGGGTTCATCTCACTAGGGAGTGCCGGA
>NW_012115389.1:1480616-1503752 GCF_000951035.1 Colobus angolensis palliatus
GCATGTTCTCACTCATAGGTGGGAACTGAACAATGAGATCACTTGGACTCGGGAAGGGGAACATCACAGGGCCTATCACGGGGATGGGGGAGGGGGGAGGGATTGAATTGGGAGTTATACCTGATGTAAATGACGAGTTGATGGGTGCTGACGAGTTGATGTGTGCAGCACACCACCATGGCACAAGTATACATATGTAACAAACCTGCATGTTATCCACATGTACCCTAGAACTTAAAGTATAATAAAAAATAAATAAATAAATAAATACTAGCCTACACACACACACACACACAAAAGAGTCAGAAGGGAGAAATAAAGATTATTATATTTTAAGCTACTCATACTACTGATGAAGTGATATACTCTTATCTGAAAGTGGACTTGAATTAGCTATAAATGTATATTGCAAACTGTAGGGCAACCACTAAATTTTTTTTTAAATGTATACAACTTAATATGCTAAGAAGGAAAACAAAAATGAAATAATGTAAAATGTCAATTAAAATGAAAGGAATACAAATCCTTCTATTATAAAGACTTATGCATGTGTATGTTTATTGCAGCACTATTCACAATAACAAAGACATGGAATCAACCTAAATGCCTATCAATGATAGACTGGATAAAAAAAATGTGGCACATACACGCCATGGAAATACTATGCAGCCACAAAAAAGAACAAGATCATGTCCTTTTCAGGAATCATGGATGGAGTTGGAGGTCATTATCCTCAGCAAAGTAACACAGGAATAGAAAATCAAATACTCCGTATTCTCATTCATAAGTGGGAGCTAATTAATGAGAGCATATGGACACATATAGAGGGGAACAACATGCACTAGGTTCTATTGGAAGGTGGAGGATGGGAGGAGGGAGAGGATCAGGAAAAACAACAAATTAACAATAATGGATACTAGGCTTAATGCCTGAGTGATAAAATAATCTGTACAACAAATCCCCATGACACAAGTTTACCCATGTAACAAATCTGCACTTATACCCCTGCAATTAAAATAAAAGTAAAAATAAAACTACAAAAGGAAGATTTTAAAAAATGGAAGACAAAAATAGAAACAAAAAATAAGTGCAATAACAGAAAACAGTAATAAATATGGTAGATATTAATCCAACCATAACAATATTCACTTTGAGTGTCACTGATCTGAATGCACCACTTAAAAGACAGAGATTGTCAGAGTGGATCAAATAAACAAGACCCAACTATATGTTGTCTACCATAAGCCCACTTAAAGCCCTTACCTAAAGCCCACTTTAAATATAAAGATGCATATAGATTAAAAGTAAATAAATGGAGAAAGATACCATGCTAACACTATTCAAAAGAAAGTGCAGTTACAACATTTGATCTTAGTCAAAACATTGAGAAGCAATAGAAAGCGCAGTTACTACGTAAAGTTTGGACAGAGTAGACTGCAGAGCAAGGAAAGTTATCAGAGACTAAGGAGGGTGTTACATGATGTTAAAAGGGTCAATTCTCCAAGAAGACTTAACAAACCTTAATGTGTATGCATCTAACAACAGAGCAACAAATATGTAAAGCAAAAACTGATAAAACTACAAGGAAAAATAGATCCACTATTACAGTTGAAGACTTCAATGTTGTTCCATCAGAAATGAACAGATCTAGCAGATAGAAAATCAGTAAGAATATCGTTGGTTAAAAACAACCATGATCAACTGGACATAAAAGACAACTATAAACTGCTTCATCGAGCAAGAGCAGAATGTACAATCTCCTCAAACTCACAGGGAACAGTCACCAAGATGGACCACATTCTGGGTCATAAAACATAGCTTAACAAATTTTAAATGACAGAAATTATACAATGTCTGCTCTCAAACCACAATGGAATTAAACTAGAAATTAATAACGAAGAGGTAGCTGGAAAATTCCAAATAGTTGAAGATTAAACTATACTCTTCAAAATAATACATGGGCCAAAGAAGAAATCTCAAGATAAATTTAGAAATATTTTGACTAAGTGAAAATGAAAACACAATGTATAAAATTTGTGGGATGCAGTGAAAGCAGTGCTTAGAGGGAAATTTATAGCTTTGAATGCAAATATTAGGAAAAAAGCAAGATCTAATATCAATCATCTAAGTTTCCACCTTAAGAACTACAAAAGAGGGGCCGGGTGAGGCGGCTCACACCTGTAATCCTAGCACTTTGGTAGGCGGAGGTGGGCAGATCACAAGGTCAGGAGATCAAGACCACCCTGGCTAACACGGTGAAAATCTGTCTCTACTAAAAACTACAAAATATTCGACAGGCGTGGTGGCGGGCACCTGTAGTCCCAGCTACTTGGGAGGCTGAGACAGGAGAATGGCGTGAACCCAGGAGGCAGAGCTTGCCGTGAGCCGAGATTGCGCCACTGCACTCCAGTCTGGGTGACAGAACAAGACTCCGTCTCAAAAAAAAAAAAAAAAACACTACAAAAGAGGAGCAAATTATATTCAAAATAAGCAGAAGAAAAGAAATAACAAAAATTGGATCAGAAATCAATGAAATTGGAAACAGGAAATTAATAGAGAAAATCAATAAAACCAAGTCATTTCAAAATGTTCCACATCACAATCGATTTTAAGTCAACTGTTTTTAGGAAAAATAAAACACTTAATATCATTTAGGATGTAATAATGAGCATTGCCATTCTGTTTACATGGTGTTGTTCATTTTAGTCTGTGTTATTTAAAAGTAAAACTGTTATTGCTTGATTGATAATAGTACATAGCAAACTTGTCTTCATTATGCTATTAAGAAAGTTCCAAAAGAATTGTATGACTTATCCTGTCATTAACCCTCACTGTCACTTTAAAGTTCAAACAATAGAATATTTAATGCAAACACTAATGTCTTAAAGTATCACTGCCCAATAATTAACTCTAAATTAAATTATCTTTCAATAATTATTTAAGATAAGCAATAGTAATAAATTTCTCTAACACTATAGAAAAATAAGCTGTTGTAAATTTATAGTAAATACATAATTTTCAAAAATGGGTGAACATGAAGTACAATCTGCTTTCCCAGAAAATTTGAGTGAATCACATTTGACATTAGAGTTCATGGATGCTTAGCCTCATTTTCCCATATGTTATTTGGAGACAAACCTAGGTTGCAGTAATATTTCATCCATAAACATTGAGTGTGAATATATAAACATAAAGATTTAGAAAAATAAAACCATATCATTATCATATCAAAATTAACAGTAATTAATTCATAATATCATGGTATTCAATCAATGTTAAATTTTTTTGATCAATTTATACGTGCTGTAAGTGGTTTTTTTGCTTATTTTATACAGTTTTTTTTATTAAGGCACAAATAAATTTATGCACTGAGATTTATTAATGTTTCTAATACTTTTTCAATATATAGGTTTATTCTTCATCTACTTTTTTCTTGCAATTTATTTGTTAAAAATAAAAATTATTTGTCCCATCCAGGGTCTTATATTCTCTATATTCCTCATTGAATCTTTGTAATTTAACATATTTCTCTATTTCTTGTCAAATAATGGTTACAGAGATTTGATCAGATCCACTGTCACTCTATAACAATATATGTATTTCCATCAGGTTACAGAGCGAGTTTGTCATCTCTCGTCTTGTTAACAGACATTAATGACCAGACATATTAGTACTTTAAGATAAAATTTGTACTCTATCAACTTTTTTTCATTGACTATATGCAGCTCACATGAATGCTTGATCCTTTCCCTTTATTTACCAGTGTCCATAATAATGAAATGATTCCCTAGCATCATCTAGTGATGACTAATCTGATTTTTTAAAATAATCACTATGAACTCATTGATTTAAATATACTTCAAGGATTTCTATTTATTTATATATTCTCCCTCTTGATGCTTAAATTGCATCATCCTTAATTACTAGAATCTCAAGTTTTCCTCCAAGATTTTCTGACATTGCCCAAGAAGTCTTTAGTAGCTTTCGTGATGTCTGGTGACAGTATGTTCCTGGTGTACCTGGTTTATTTCCAGCCTTAGATATTAAATCAGCCATTTCTAAAAAAATAACTGATTCTATTTAGTGAGAAATGGAGGCCAAAGTATAAATACTATGGGGATATACTTCTACTTGAGTGGTTATAATTTCTAGGCCTTCCTAGGGTGCAGAGATGGTTAATAGATAAAATATCTCATAAGTTCAGAGAAGCATCAGGGACATCAGAGCTCGTGAACTTCTCTGACGTAGAAAATCCCCCAAAGTCTACTAACAAGCTAGAACTAAGTGACTTCAACAAACTTTCAGGATATAAATCAATATTTAAGGATCAAGTGTCTTTACAATAGCAATGATAAATTAAAAATTAAAATTAATAAAACAATGTCATTTACAATACCTGCAAAAATATGACACACTGTCAGGTAAATTTAACAAAATAAGCCAGGCATGATGGCTTATGCCTGTAATACCAACAATTTGGGAGGCCAGGGCAGGAGAATTGGTTGATGTCAGGAGTTTAAGACCAGCCTGGGGAACATAGTAAGACCTCCATCTCCACAAAAAAAGTATGTGTATATATACGTATACAAAATCTTATTTATCATATGTATCTTATATATATACTTACACATATATGTGTATATATACATATATATGAGACTTCTATTCTGAAAACTACAGAACATTGCTAAGAGAAAGTAAAGAAAGTTGAAATAAATGAAAATACATTTCATTTGTATTAATTGGAAGACTCAATTGTCTTCCCCCTAATTGATCTACAGATGCAATATAAATCCAATCACTATCTTAGTTTTTTTATTTTTTGGAGAAATTGAAAAGTTCATACTCTAATTTGTATAAAAGTGAAAGTAGACCAGGAGTAGTGGCTCATGCCTGTAATCCCAGCACTTTGGGAGACTGAGGCAGATGGATTGCTTGAGCTCAGTTCAACACCAGTTTGGGCAACATAGCAAAACTTTATCTCTACAAAAAGTACAAAATCTAGCTGGGTATGGAGGCATATATCTGTGGTTCCAGCTACTTGGAAGGCTGAGGTGGGAGGATCACCATAGGTCAGGGAGATTGGGGTTGCAGTGAGCCATGATCATGTCACTGCACTCCAGCCTGGGTAACAGAGTGAGACACTGGAAAAAAAGAAGAAAGAAGGGAAGGGAAGGAAGGGAAAGGAAGGGGAGAAGAGGGGAGCGGAGAGGAGAGGGGGAGACAATTATTTAGCCAAAACAATTTTGGAAAAGAGAATAATATTAGAAGACTTAGAAGACTCATATTACCAAACTTTGGGGTTATCTAAAATGCTAGATAATGAAGAGAATATAGTCTTAGGGGAATGATTAGTCAGATTGATAAAGAGAACAGATAACAGATTCCAGGAAGAAATAATTGAATAGGAAAACACATAAGAAGCAATGAAAGGGTAATCATATGCAGAAAAACGAACCTCAGACTTACTCCAATCACACACACACACACACACACACACACACACACATGCACACACACAAACTCTAATTGGATAATTGGCCAAAATGTAAAAGCTAAAACTTTAACTTCTAAAAGAAATGTAGTAAAAAAATCTTCACCATCTTGAAGCAGTAAAGGTTTCCAGGAAAAGAAATTGATAAGTTCAATTTCAATAAAATAAACATTTTCTCTTCCAAATACATCATTAAGGAAATGAAAAGGCAAAGCACATTGCCAGAAAATGTTTGCAATTTGTATGCCTCACAGGGAATGGAAACTAGAACATATAAGAGTCATAGAAATAAGAGGGGGAGAAGACAAACAATACAATTTTTAAAATGACAGTGAGTAGAAAGTTTGTAAATGTGTTTTACTAAAGGAGATACAAGAATAGACAACGAATGTGTGAAAATAACATTAGGTACCAGGAAAATAAAAATGTAAACTGTAAGGAGTTGCCACTAAACACATGCAAGAATGACTAAATTTAAAGACTGACAATACCAGCTTCTCAAGAGGATGTGGAGCAAATGGAATTCTCAAAAATTCCTATGTTAAATTATACAAAAATGTACATAAATCTTTGGAAGTTTTTCTAAAGTTAAATATACTTAATCATGATCCAGGAATCTTGGTTCCGAGGTACCTATCCAACCGAAATGAAAACATATGCCCTCCCAGAGACTTTTACTGATTTTGTTACAATAGCCTGGTAATATATTTTGAAGTCAGGTAGCATGATGACCACAGCTTTGTTCTTTTTGCTCAGGATTACTTTGGCTATTCAGGCTCATTTTTGGTTCCATATAAATTGTATTATTATATTCAAATTCTGTGAAAAATGATGTTGGGATGTTGGTATTTTGATAGAGATTGCACTAAATCTGTAATTGCTTTGGACAGTATGGTCATTTTTACCATACTGGTTTTTTCAGTCCATAAGCATAGGATGTCTTCTCATTTGTTTGTGTCCTCTTCAATTTCTTTCATCAAGATTATTTTTTATGTGTGATGGTTTATTCCTATCATTTTATTAATTGCTCTTTAGTAGTTTTGTATATTCTTTGTTTCTTTCTTTCTTCCTTATTATTTCATTGTGGTTTGGTGGTTTTCTGTATTGGAAATGTTTGAGTTCTTACTCCTCCTTATTTGTGTGTTTTCTCTAACAGGGGGTTTTATACTTTCATGTGTTTTCATGATGGTAGATACTAACTTTTGCTTCCAGGTGTATTATTTCCTTAAGCATTTCTTTTAGGACTAATGTAGTGGTGATTAATCCCCTCAACTTTCATGTGTTGAGAAAGGCTATGTCTCATAAATGCCTATATTCTTCATTTATTGAGTATAACTTTGCTGGGTATAGTATAATTGACTAACAGATTTATTTTGTTTTGTTTCCTTCCAGCATTTTGAATATATCCCATTCTCTCCTGGCCTGTAAGGTTTCTGCTAAGACATCTGCTATTAGTCATCTGATGGTGACTAGACACTTTTCTATTGCTCTTTTAGAATTCTCTCTCTCTTTGATTTTAACAGTTTGACTATAATGTACCATGTAGCAGACCTTTATAAGTTGTATCTACTTAGGAATTTTTGAGCTTCCTATATTTGGATGTCTAAATCTCTTGCTAGACTTGGGAAGTTTTCAGCTATTATTTTGTTAATCAGACTTTCTACCTCTTTTGCTTTCTCTTTGCCTTCTGGAACAGCAAAAATCTAAATATTTGTTCACTTTTGGGTGTTTCACACATCACATAGGCTTCGTTTATTCTTTTTTTCTTTTTTGTCTGACTGGGTTATTTCCAAGTTCTGAAATTCTTTCTTCTGCTTGATCTAGTCTATTGTCAAAGCTCTCAAATGTATTTTTTTATTATTCAATGAATTCTTCAGTTTCAGGATTTCTTTTTGGCTCTTTTTATGGTATCTATGTCTTTTGCAAATTTCTTATTCATATCCTGAATTGTTTTTTGGATTTTTTTCTATTGTTTATCTATTTTCTTTAGTATCACGCTGAGCTTCTTTAATACCATTATTTTGATCTTTTTCTGGCAGGTCATAAATTTTTTTTTATTGGAATCTATTGCTGGAGAATTATTGTACTCCTTTGAAGGTGTCATATTTCCTTGTGTTTTTATATTTCTTGTGTCCTTAAATTGTTGTCTGTGCATCTGGTGTAACAGTGGCTTCTTACATTTTTTTGGATTTGCTATCAGAGGGGAGAATTTTTCCTGAAGATGCACCTACGGTGTTGTTTGTAGGGCACTTTGGCTTTGATTCTGGGTGTGTACAATAGTGTAGTCTCTGTATAATATCCTTGGCTGTAAGCAGTATCAATGGTGTCTGTGTTTTACTCGGTGGCTTAGGGTGTGCTTGTTAGTGGAGTCTGTGGTGAAGTTTTGCTGGGGATGGGGATGCCAGTTGAGCCAGTTCTTGGGGCCTTATCGGGGCAGCAGTGGGCCAAGTGAGCCAGGCCTTGAACCCCAGGGAAGCGTATGTTGACATCAGTGTTAGCAAGTCTAGGTGAAACCATTCCTGGGCCTCCAAGCAGCTTGCTCAGGTGTCAGCAGTGGCAGCTGTGACTCAGGTTAGTGGGTAGGTCTCCAAGCCCCTGGGCAGCAAGCGTAGTGTGGGCAAAGGTAGTAACAATGGGAGGAAGGCCTCTGTTTCCCAGGCAGTCTGTGCTGGTGGTGGTGACTGTGAAGGGATGAGTAGGCCAGTCTCCAGTCCTGCAGGAGGCACCTGTGAGTGGGTGCCAGCTGTGGTGGGGTGGCAGGATGTTTGGACCCATCCTCAGGCCTGTGACAGGAATGCTCAGGTACCTACAGTAGTGGATGGGACAGGGTGATTTATTGGCCCCCAGATCGCACACTTGGGCACTGGGAGGTCAGGGACAGTGGTGAAGCCAGGCTGGGTGAGGATCTGTCTTTAGGCCCCCTGGTGGTGCATGCTGGCACTGGCTGCAGTGGCCAGGGGCAAGGTGATCTCCAGGCCCATGGCAGAGCGCTTGGATGTGGGAAACAGTGGCTGCACTGTGGCCTTACTGCTGGAGAACACCACGTTGCTTTCAGTAGCAGCAGCTGTAGGCAGGCAGCCGGGGAGGGTATGCTTTGGCCCAGGTGGCGGCTGCAGGTGCAGGAGGTTGTTCTCAAGACACTGGTTAATGGGCAGTGGCCCTGCTGCTGGGGGCAGTGTGATGACTGCCAGTGCCTCATGCTTCAGTCCTGGAATCTGCTGCCAGCAGTGGTGGCAGCTGTGCATGGGGGATGTCAACAGGGCTCTAGAGATGTGGGGAGGCAAGGGCTATTGGGCCCCAGGGTACAATGCAGTCTGAAAGGGACTCTCAAAATGACATCAGGCTCTAGCTGCTCAGCACTAACGGGATGTGTGGGACTCAGTATGATCTCTCTCTCTGGAGGGACCAATGCCATTGCACAGTTTGCAAGCAGCTTCCTATGTTAATCTCAGGGCCAAGGGTCAAAGGCTCTCCCATGGCTAGTGTTACATGGCTCTGTGCTGCGAATGTGGATCACTGGGGATTTCTCACTTACCCATTCCCTGCACTGGAGAGCTTCTCTGGGATCCCAGCCAATCCTAACCCAACAGGCTGCCTGGCTTTGCTTTCCTTCCTTGCCTCAGGTATTTCCAGCCACTTCTCCATTGATTCCAGTGTTCTCTCTTAGATGATCTATTCACAGTATGATTATCCACTTGCTATTTTGATTCTCCCAAAAGGTGAGTGTTAAATGCATCCAGGCAACCATCTTGAGGCCCCCCACCACCTTGAAGTGTAAAAATTGTTACATTTTATTGTATGTGATTCCACCTCAATAGTAGAACCATATACAATAAAACAGTAATTTTTTAAAAGCCTAGAAGATAAAATAGAAAATTCTAATTTTTAAATTTATGTATTTTCTTGTACTATAGCTGATCAAGCCATTATATCTAGATGTGAAACATTGAAGGCAAAGATCATGTCTCTTACCCTCTTTACTCCCAGCTTACACAATTACAGGCTCCCAGGAAATGCTTCCCATCTGCTGATAAGAAGAATGGGTTTTTTTATTTAGAGATTTTATCTTCTAGTTCTTTGGCTTCTTTCTAGTATACTGTGAATACTATAGTGACAACAACCTTTATAATTCAAATAACATTTTTAAATTTTTAAAAAGTTTTCAAATAGTTTATTCCACGTTATCTTCATAGCAGTCCTATGAAGTACACAAGTCTATGGTAAATTTACTCCAAAAAAAGCTTTCTCATGAATTCAGGTCAAATTTTCCTTCCTTTTCATGAAATTTTACCATGACAAATTGCTAATCTATAACATGTCAACACTCATTTTAATGATGAAGCAACAAGCATGCACAGGACTAATATTTAAAAGGAATGGGAATACAATTATATTACTGTGTCATTATTTACTCAGCAAATATGGAGACAGCAGAGACAGTAGTATTTATGTGGTATGCATTTACATTAAGATCAAGATAACTAATCATGGTTGGAAGTTTCAAAGAACTTAAGAGAAACAAACAAACATGTCATTGAAAGGTGATGAAATAAGTGCATGGCAGAAACAGCAAAAGAGCTAAAAAAAAAAAAAAAAAGCACATAGAACAGCAAAACACCATTGGGGGTAGGTGGCAGTCAGTATCCATTAAGATTTTCTAGAGGAAATAAATTTAAGATGAGATCTTATACAGGAAATAAAGAGAAGGAACAATAAATTACTAGTGCATTTCAGGCAGAAGGAACCACATGGGTAGTACACAGCAGTGAAAGAGCATGGCCTCATGAAACAAAAATAAAACCAAATTCCATCAAAGATAGATTAAAGAAGCATGTGATTAGGTTAGGAGAACAATTGGCATATTATCCAGGAAAAAGTGAGAGAAGATGGTGACTTGGACTACAGGAATGGCAGTCAGGATGTATGATGAAGTGGCTAGAGAGAGCCTGATGGATCAGTGAGGCTGCGGCTTAGAAAAGGGAATAAATCCCTGTGGAGCCCAAAATGACAGTGTCCAGCCATCAGTTGGATAAGAGTTTTAATTAGAAAAGAGAATTTGAGGTACAGATTTGACAATGATAATGGCAAGTATAGATTGTAACTGATGTCATGGGAATGGATGTGATAGCCCAGAAAGAAAAGACTAGAAGGAACTCAACAGCAAATCCATCTGGCAGAGCCCATTTATTCTGTTTAGCCCCAGATGACTTTTTTCTTCTTTCTTTTTCTTGTTTCTTTTTATTATTTATTGAATTTGAATATACTTAAGCACTGTATGCACTACCTGGCTACAAAGTACATCATGACCTATACTATTCCACTGTCCTACTTCACACGTTTATGATATTTGCTTGGATCTTGTTTGCTGTGCCCAGCATGGTGAGGAGTGCACAGCTTTAAAAAAATGTCACAAATAGCAGCACTTAAGGGAGGAAAGAAAAACTCTAATCTTGATAGAGATAGTGAAGGAGCAGCCAAAGAAAGGGAAGGGGAACTAGAAATGTATAGTTTCATAACAGAGATCAACCATGTCAAATGTCAATGAAGATAGGCAAGATGAGGACTGAAATGTTCGCTATAGGTTTTGTAATGAGTAAGTCATTGGTGACCCTAATACAGTCTTAGATGCAGAAGTCGAATTGTGAATAAGTGGGTTCAGGAAATAGAGCAAGCAGGAAAAGACAGTCATTTCAACATGCTCATCTATCTAGGATAGAAAGAACTTGTGCTAGAAGAAAGAATTGAGTCATGGGAAGATTCTTAAAAATAGTATTATAGAATCAATAAATCTTTTCATGAAAGTCTTTGTTTATCTCACTTTAATATATCTAATATCAACAGACCATTTAAAACAAATGAATCTTAGAGCCATGGTCAGTCAGGTGAGGCTGTGGTGAGCCATGGTCAGTCAGGTGAGGCTGTGGTGACAGTGGGGATATACTTTTCTTCACCTGACCATATTGATATCACTTCAATTGAGATATGTACCTCATTAGCACTGTATATGATGATTAATGTCTTTAGAAGGATTACTTTATAATTAAGCATTAGAATGATAGTTTGTACCCAGAAAAACACCAACACAGTAGCATAATATAAGGTAAAAATCCATGTCCAATAATTCTTAAAGAATTCATTTATTCAGAATAAAATAGAAAATTCCAATAAGACAGAATTGTATTATGGTTTTATTGACACCATTTATTTTCTAAAGATGTATACAAAGTAGACCATCTGGCAATCACTGTGATATTAGATTTGAAATACCTTTTGATATCACAATACACGAATATATATATTTTCTAAATGCCAATAAATACAGATTTTTAGTTCCCCCACCATTCTAAGAAAGTTTCTCTTACCCATGCTAACAAAAAAATCTTTTTAATATATATCTTTCATACCTTTTCTATGCATTGAAATACACCTGCAAATATTAAGATAAAACATGCAATTGGTTTATTGTTTCTTTTCTCCATTAAATACTATTATTTTGGATTTTTATAGCTACCTTTTTTCTCATATGACTAGTGCTGTATTTTATTGAAGGAATGGGAAAAAGTATAAGCACATACTAGAGGGAGTTTAAATCAATACAAACTCAAGAAGAATTTTGGAAATACATATGACCATTTAAAATGTGTATATCATATAATCTCAAATACCACTATTTAGTCCTACCCTAATGAAAAACTCCCACCTGTGCCAAAAGGAAGCACATTGGTCTATTTGTAATAGGGAAAAGCTGAAACATCGTATGTGTTTCACAAAGGAAATGGATATAATGAATAAACAAATCTCTGAAATATTCATGCTATGGAATACTGGGCAGCAGTAGAAAAAGAATGAAACTGACCAGTGCATACAGATATGTGCAGTTTCTCAAGACCTCTTCTCTTATTAAAGTTTTCTGTTTGTTTGTCTTTTTAAATGGAATTCACAAGGATATATTTAAATGCTAGCAGGAATGAAACCTTAAATCAGGTAAAGAGAAAGGAAACAGAGAAGGGATCTTAGTACCTTTGAGGTCACTGAGAAAATATCAGAATCAGAACAATGGCTAGAGATTAAAAACTTCTCTAACAGGAGAAAAGAAGAAAGGACAGGCATAAATGCTGATGAGCAAAGTTTTTATTCTACTCTTCTCCCAGTTTTCTCTATCTTAACAAGGATTCCATGTTAAAAACCCACTCGCCCAATCTGACTAGCTCTTGCATCTTCTGTTTCTGGAATGCTCTCTATATTTGTTTCTCATGGCTGCAATAGCAAATTGCTGTGAACTAAAAGCTTTATAACAACAAGAGTTTATTCTATCACAGTTCTAGAGTCTGGATGTCAGAAATCAAGGTGTCAGCAGTGCCATGCTCTCTCCTAAGCCTCTTGGAGAAAATCCATCCTTGTCTCTTGGAACGTTTGGTGACTCCAGGTGCCCCTTGGCTTGTAACAGCATAACGCTGCCTTGGTCTTCACATGGCCTTCTCCTCTGTGTCTCTCCTCATCTGTCTGTGTCTTCTCTCGTATAAGGACCCTTGTTGTTGGATGTAGGGCCCACCTTATTACAAGCTGATCTCATCCTGAGATGCTTAGCCTAATTATATCTGCAAAGACCCTTTTTCCATTTACAGGCTCTGAAGATTAGGACGAGGACATATCTTCAAGAGGCCACAATTCAACCCACTAAATCCTCTACTGAATTTTTTTCCTTTTTGGTAAGAACCTAGTTTCCCCATTTTTATGTTTGAAAATTATATAACTTTAAATATTAAAAGAAACACATAAAAATTAAATTATAGTGTGTACAGAATGGTTAGAGAAGTCTGGTGTTGGATGGGCTCGGTATCTAATGCTATGTGTCAATGAAAGAGTAGGAGGAAGAAAGGAATTCCTGAAAAAAGAAACTGTCTTGTCAATAAAAATTTTTATTATATGAAAAACATAGTTATGGTAGTTGGAAAAGGAAGCTAATTAGAAGATTGCAAAAAATATAATATGGGAAAGGCCTCATCTACACAAGAATCATTGCATAATTTACTTTTCTTTCACACATATAAATGGGGTCAACTGGATTTGATTCTTCTGATAATCTTCAAATGTCCAAAAAAAAAAAAAGTCACTATCTGGTGAATTAAACTATCTTTTGCCTTCTTTATGTGATCCAGGGTATCAAAGACAAAATTGTTATAAGGAGAATGTCTTCTACTGGTGATGCTACTGATAACCACCCGTCTTGTATTGTTTGCTGTTAGAACATGTATCTCATTTTCCTTGCTAGATTAAAAACTCCATGAGAACGAGAACATAGAATCTAATACTTTCTATCTCCCATCCACATTGCTGAGCATATGCTCAAAAAACAGAAATGTTTTCTTCACTTGAAAAATGAAGACACAAAAATTTAACATTTGAGCACTGATTTAATGATGTTAGGAAGAGAAAACCATGTCTGCTGGTTGACTGAGCTATTAATTCCAAAGACACTTGGAGCAGAGTCTCTACTTGAACTACAAACAGCTGCTGAGTGCTGGCGAGTGACAAGTGGCATGAAGCCTCAGGAGGGCTAGGCCAAGGGAGCCCTCATCCTCACCACAAGCCCACGCCACGCTCTTAGTAGGCCCTGTCCCACAGAGAAGCTCACAAGTTTCTGAGTTTTATCTTTCTCAGAGATCAAAATAATGTAATAATCAAACAAAATAATATAAGTTGGGGCTTTTAAAAGGGTAAAGAATGGTATCTCCATGGAACGCAGATCTATTTTATTACCACACACTGAGTAACCTATGCTAAACACATTGTGACAAACTAGCATAAGTGATCTTAGAAGCAGATACCTAAGGAGCTACATTTAAGCAACAAGGCTATCTAAGCATGAGCCCGTGGTGCATTCCATTGCCCAGTCTGTTAGTGTTGTTTTGTTTTCACTTAAATAGTAAACCACGAGTCTATTAAAAGACATTCCTCTGCTAAATTCGCATGTCAGAATGTTAACTGAAGAAAAAGGGAGTCAACCTGAGTTGGGTTGCTGAGAACTGTTTTAAAGGAATTAGAGATCAAAACTATTGCTCCAGGAGGTACCGGCAGCAGATCAATAACAAAATGCTTTATTCACAGGTCTGAAAGAGGCAGCAGGGAAGAAGAAAATCTATCTCAGCTGTTTCTGTGCGGCCTGGCTTTACAAATAAGATACCAAAGAAAGGCGAGACTCCAATAAACCTCTTCATTCGATGTTTTTTTCCTTTCTTGAGGATATGCTCACTAACACCAGAAGGCTTTTTATGGCACAAAATGACACAGTAAGAAAAACAGTCTCACAAACCATCTAGCTAATTTTCCCAAGAAACTGCAGAAATAAGAGGGTGTTTCTCTCCTAACACCTTCCCAGGTTCACAGTATATACCTGAACAGTCCCTGAAGGATTCAGTGTGTATAGTAGTATAGGATTTAGTGTGCAAGGCACAGATAGACAGGATAAAGCATCCTGAGGTTTACAATGCATTTAGCACAAGGCTGTCGGTCAGCAACAGTGTGATAAAATCCATTAAAATGATCATCTAACCTGTAAGATAATCAATATAATAAGACTATTAAATAATTAAATAACTATATTATGACTTATTACAGAAGCTTTTTTTGGGAGGGCAAATGGGGGATTGAGTCCAAGCTATATTTAATAAACCATAGTAACTAATACAGCCTTCAGTGAGAAAAGATACCTGGTTTTTTTCTGTAAGTGCACATGGAGAGTGGGTAGTAGGAATTGTTTTCAAAAACTGGAAAGAGTGGATATCCAGGCACTTGTTTACAAAATAGTACGTCTGAAAGATCCATTGATTTTGACAGCATCAGAGAAATACTTTTCCCTAGGGTGCTGTCTTAAGTGGTTTCCCATCAGATCAAAATTCAGGTGTCCCATCCACCCAGCTCCACCGCTGAAAAGCTGCTGATGGCCTCTTCTCGGGATCTGGACTTGTATCTGATGTGTCCTAGTAGACCCAAATGACTAATCAAAATGTTGTAAATAAGACACTTAAGAAGTGCATCATGATTAGTTGCCCTTCAAATATGGCTCACTTAGCCTAAATACATAGCAATCAACTAAGGAAGGCCCTTCTGCTAAAACACCTTTAATAACACAGTCATCCATAATTTCAGAGATCTCTCCTGCTGCAAACTATGTTAGGAATTAGAAATTGGGTTTCTAATTTCATACTAACTAACCACCTTAGTAGGTCTTTCTCTACTATATTATGCTATCTACTTTTGTTCTCTTTTAAAACAATATCTTTGTTATCATATTATTTTTTCCTAAAGCTAATTCTTGAGAAAGAATAAATTCTAAAATTATTTTAATTAAAATTCCATGATGACAGGGAAAACCTGCTTTTTTAGTATTTAAGACATTGCCTTTATTTTTTCATTTTGCTAAAAAGAATTACTACACCAGCTGACTACAGCAAATTTCCCATGTGTATTAGTCTGTTCTCACACTGCTATAAAGAACTACCTGAGACTGGGTAATTTATAAAGAAAAGAGGTTTAATTAACTCACAGTTCTTCGGGCTGTACAGGAGGCATGGTTTGGGAGACCTCAGGAAACTTACAATCATGGCGGAAGGTAAAGGGGAAGCAAACACATCTCAACATGGTGGCAGGAGAAAGAGAGAGTGAAGAGGGAAGTTTTACACACTTTCAAACAACAAGATCTCATGACAACTATCACAAGACAGCACTAGGGGACTGGTGCTAAACCTTTAGATTCAATCATCTCCCACCAGGCCACACCTCTAACACTGGGGATTAAAATTCAACATGAAATTTGGGTGGGGACACAGAGGCAAACCATATCACCATGCATGAAGCATAATTTATTACCTTGCTTCTTAACACCATTCTTTGTTCTGTATTCATAATATCTACTCAACAATGATTTGCCGAGAATTTCCAGATAATTCGCCACCTGTATTATGACTCAAGCGAAACACCACATACCATGAATCCTCATTTCTCCTCTCCTCATCCTTTTTACCTAGTCTTTTACCAAATGCAGCACTTTTCATTTTGAAATAAAATCACTTACATAAAAATTATAAAAGTAGTATAAAAAGTTCCCTTATACACTTTACCCAAATTCCTAAATGTTAATCTTTTACACTTTATCATTCTTGCATGTTTCATCCTTCTTGGTGCAACCTATCAGGAGGCACATTGCATCAATCTGTCCCATTGTTGGTGATCTTGATTTTGATCACTCCATTAAGGTAGTGTCTTCCAGGTTTCTTCATGGTTAAGCTACCATTTTTCCCCTTGTAGTTAATGTTTCTTGTAGGATGATAATTTCAGACTGTTGTAAATATAGTATTTTCTATAATATCATCTTCCTTTCATTTTAATGCTCATTTATGATTCTTTCCTGAAAAGATTTATTGTAATTATTGACAAAAGGTGATTTCCTAATCATTTTTCTACATTTTTAATTATAATCTCCTGTAGATAAGAACTTTTCTTTCAATTTATTTAGTCATTTTTTCATGTCAGTATGAACTCATTGATTTTTTTATGTGATGTGTTGCAATTTTTAGTATCATTAATTGTGTTGTTGTTGAAATTTTCCTCATATTTAAGATGCTCCCTATGTCTTTTTTACACATCGCCATCATTTTTTGAGATTTCAGTAATCAGAGATACTCCACACTAACCTTGTGCTACCCCATCTGTTAGTTTGCTATGACTGCTGTACAAGGCACCACAGACCAGGTGGTGAAAACAACAGCAATGTGTCATCTCACAGTTTTGAAGGTTAGAACTTCAAAATCAAGGTGTCAGCATGGTAGTTTCCTTCTGAGGGCCATGAGGGAAAGATTGGTTCCAGGCCTCTCTCTTTGGCTTATGAAAGGCCAGCTCTTCCTGTGTCTCCTCACATTGTCTTCCCTCTTCACATGTCTCTGTATCTTTGAGTGGAATTCTCCCTTTACACACCAGTCATTTTGGATTAGGACCTGCCTTAATGACCTCATCCTAACTAAATATACCTGTAATGATCCTATTTCCAAATAAGGTCATATTGTAAGATTCTGGGGGTTTGTACTTCAACCTATGAATTGAAGGAAGACAGAGTTCAGCTCATAGCACTGTCTCACCATTGGAATCAGCCATTTCTCCAAGGAGGCCTGGCTCCTTTTATTAGAAATTGATATTTAGAAACTAGCTTCTAGGTGCTAGATGGGCTCCCTAATTTTAGGATGTATAGCTTCTACAACCTCTCTGTGGACAGAGATAAAAAAAAAACTTGTGTATATATGCAAACATATTTATGTCTACATATGTATCTAGATCTAGATATATATACATACATGTATCTAGATATATGTATGTATATATATCTAGATCTAGATACATATGTAGACATAAATATGTTTGTGTATATACACAATATTTTGTATATCTAGATATATATATATGCATATATATATCTAGATCTAGATACATGTATGTGTATATATATCTAGATTAGATACATGTATGTATATATATCTAGATCTAGATACATATGTAGACATAAATATGTTTGTGTATATACACAATATTTTGTATATCTAGATATATATATGCATATATATATCTAGATCTAGATGCATGTATGTATATATACCTGTACATACTGAGTTCATGCTGAGACCTACTATTCTAAATCCAATACCACAGGACTTATTCTAACCTTCTCCTTTACCTTCTCTTAAGCTTGCCTTCAATAGATAGAAATGTAGCTCTCCTTTTTCATAGTAATTTATTTTCTCAGACCAAGAATGAACATCTGGTAGTTTTAGAATTAACAAGTCATACCACTGCGAAAAGCAAGCATTCAGAACTTCCAGCTCAGCAAGTAAGGAACTTGGAAGTTGTCACTTTGTGCAAAAAGCAAGTAAAAAACTGAACAAACTGAAAAATCAACAACGCTTGTTAGATCCAGAGAAGTGAGGTCACAGGACAAACTGCTGTCCCCAAATTGGATAGAAGACAGGTGAGTACAGAAAATCACAGCTTACAAGACCAGAGACTTCCAGCAAAAACCTTCCAGGGTTGAAAACCCTGAACTGTAATTGATGAATTGCCAGAGGCTCAGAGCGGATAACTCCGAGAGTCAGTAACTCTAGGGAGCCCAGTCATAAGATATGCCTACATTGGTGAGTTTTACCTCAGGCGCTCAACCAGATTCTCACAGTGAATACTGGAGAAAAATTTTCTGGGGCTTATAGCAGAGGGAGGAAAAGGAAACATTTCAAAATATACCAGAGCATTTTGTCCTTCTTAACAAGAGCTGCCCTCAAGAGAAACTGCCGTATCAGAGTCTAAGCTATTGGGGTTCTATCAGTGCCTAACTGACATGGGAGAAGGGAAATACTCACTCCAGCCTAGTCCAGCCATCCTGTCCCACCTATGAAGGGTGGAGGTAGGCTGTGAAGCACTTGTGAAATTCACAGTTCAGAGGCACAGGCTCACTAAAAGACTGAGACCTAATCATAGGACTATAGACCACTTCCCCTTCCCCACACCTTACCAACACATTAGTAAAGGCTCATTTCCTACTGTTCCCTTGACCCAGTACATAATGTTTGGCTACTAAGAAAAAAGTCACAAACCATGTTAAAAGGCAAAAAACAAAACAAAACAAATACCACAGTGTACAGAGAAACCAAGCCTCAGAACCAGACCCAGCTATGCCAGGGATGTCGGAATTATCAGAACCAGAATTTAAAACAACTATAATCAGTATGCTAAGAGCTCTAATAGATAAAGTAGATAGCATTCAAGAGCAGATGGGCAATAGAAGCAGAACAATGGAAATTTTAAGAAAAATAAAAGAAATAGTAGAGATCAAAAACACTGTGATAGAAATAAAGAATGCCTTTGATGGGCTCATTGGTAGACAAGACACAACTGAGGAATGACCCTGAGCTTCAGGATACCTAACTAGAAACTTCAAAAATGAAAACAGAAAGAGAAAAGGGACTAAAAGAAATTAAATAAATAAACAAATACATAAATAAAAAACAGAATGTCCAAGAACTGTTTGGGAAAACTGAAAAAGGTAACCTGTGTAAAGAAAAGAAAGAGAGAAAGAAACAGAAGAAATATTTGAAGCACTAATGACTGATAATTTCCTCAAATCAGATTCCAAACAACAGAGCCAGGAATCCCAGAGAATACCAAGCAGGATAAATTCTTTATAAAAACAAACAAACAAACAAAAAGCATATCATATTCAAACTACAGAAAATCCAAAATTTTTAAAAATTAAAATAACTCAGAGGAAGAAAACAGCTTATCTATATATAACCTGTTACATTCTATTTCTAGAACTTACATTCTAGTTGGGATACTTAAAATTTCCTACAATTTTTTATAATCCATCCAGTTTCAATGTAGGCCTGTATTCATTGGTTTATTCAATAATGCTTGATACATATTTAGTGAATACCTACTGTGATGCGTCAGACGCTGTTTTAGCTGCTTGTAAATCACAGAGGTCTAGTGGAACTGGAAGCTCAGCTAAAATCACCTCATCATTGGGTTCACTCTTCTATATCTCCTCTTAGACATCCCTTCTCTCCAATTGCTGCTTTTTGTTGCTTGGAAACGTAAATATTATTGTGCACACTTCCAATTACATATCTATAATGGCGTTCCATTGAAAACAAGATAAATTCCAGCCTCTTTAATATGACATTATAGACCCTTTGAAACCTTATCTCTCTACCCAAACAGTTTCATCGCTTGTCAGGTTCTAACTGTCACTCAAATACTCCAGCATGCACAGTGACATTTCTGTCACCTGGCAAATGGAGCTCCCTATTCCTGTGATACTCTTTCTTCTCCCTACCACAACATCCTACTCAGATTTCCCAAAGTAGAATTAATACTTTCTTCTTGGATGTTTCCCAAACATATGCAATGGGCTTCTTGCCAAAGGCCCACAGTCTCATTCCTCACAAGCTGTGAATGTCCCCAGGGCAGATGGTTATATGTATTCACAGTAGGATATCAGCAATGGTGTTTTGAATGAATAAAAGATAATATTTTTTAGTAAAGGCTTGCAAAATCTTTATTTTTCTAGGAGAAGATTAAGGTCCCAGCAAAGGTCTCATAATTGCTCCTCTTTAAATCACCTTGGTCATTCCCCTTGGAGAATGACAGCAGCAGTGTGAGACTTAACACTGTTGCTACAGCTGTTCTGCCAGAGGTTTGCCAGCGATGCCATGAAGTTCTTTTTGAAAGAACCACAGTTTAGCAAAAAAATAAATAAATAAATAAATAAATAAAGCACTCTCCTCATGAAAAAGTTAGAGAAAAACTGTATTCCTATTTAATGAGAAGAAATAATCAATTAAATCATTCTATTCTGGTCCCCCTTCTATAAGACATATAAGAACATGTTCTATAAGAACATGAATTCTTGAAGCTTACTGTGTAATCAACTGTAACAGAAGGGTGAATTTGGTTACATGTAACAGTTGATGTTAAATCTTGACATGGTGATATGATTAATCATTTCAGGCCACAGTTCTAAGAGAGAAGAGAGAGAGAAAATTCAAAAGTAGAATTTTTTATTGTAAAGAAATACAAAGGAGCACTTCTATTAGCATAAAAACTATTTGCAAAACAAGGAAAGGTATGAAATAAAAATAAATATAATAAGTTTCCTATTGCTACTTTATACCACAAACTTCATGGCAGAAAACAACACAAATTTATTATCTTGCAGTTCTGGAGTCCACAAGTATGAAGTAGTCTCACTGAGCTAAAAATCAAGCCACCAGCAGAGCCGCATTCTTTCTGGAGACTCTAGTGGGGAATTCCTTGCTTTGACTTTTCTGGCTTCCAGAGGACACCTGCATCCTTGGCTCTTGGCCACTCCTTCCATCTTCCAAGCCAGTGTGGCAACACTTTGATCTCTGTTTTTGTTATCACATATTATTTTCTTCTTCTGCCTTCCTATCCTATCTTTTAATTAATTGGGCCACCAATTAATTTTAATTAATTGGGCCGCCCACGTCATCTAAAATAATCTCCTTATTTTGAGGTCAGCTGATTAGTAGCCTTAATTCCATCTGTAAACTGAATTGTCCCTTGCCAAGTACCACTCTCAGTTTACAGCTATTAGGAGAAAGACATCCTGGTAGAGTACTATTCTATTCTGTGTATTATATATATATATATATATATATATATATATATATATACACACACACACACACACATATATATATGGCTACTTTCCAATTATTTAGAGAAAATAAAGTATGTATAGAATTTTGAGGTAGAAGATATTATTTCAGGTCAAGGAAATAAGGAAGTAAGCAAATATAAAGCTCTGATATTAAAAACTGAACGTCACATTACCAATGAAATGTTCTGTAAGTTTATTAATAATTGTGTATCTGTAGTTTTGCAGTTAAAAATATGTAGATACTATTTCAATAAATAAAATGCAACTTCATCTCACAGCATTACTGAATTCTCTGGTGGCTTTTGCCTTCACATACTTTATTCAATCATTATTCTAAAACATTATGACCATGTTGAAAAGTCCACAAAATTGATAGTTAAAAAAAAAAGAGTTTCCCATATTTAAAGTACTAGGAAGCACTACCACAATTTTTAAATGGTCACCAGCTATAGGAGAAAAAGACTAGGAAGTCAGCCTACGAACAGTATCCAGCAAATAGAGAATGCAGGAGACATCAATTAATCTGTTGCACTTACAGAAATACATTTATGGTGTACCAAGCACAAAGAGTAAGGGCAGAGGTTCCAGAGACCACCAGCCTGAATTCAAATCCCCATCTCTTCTACTTATAATTGATCCAAATTAAGTTACTCAAACTGTCTAATTCAAGCTTCCTCATTATAAAAGATACATAGTATTTCCAATACTGTAAGGTTATTGTGAGAATTGAATAGAGGAAAATGTATGATGCAACTAGCATAGTATGCGGCACTTGGTATGTGCTCAATACATGGAAATTATTACTCTGCTCTTATTATAAAGTGTCCAGAATAGTTCTCAGATGTGAATACTCCATGAGAGAAATCCCAGGTCTTCAGAGATAAAGGCCATTTGGCTGGGCAAAGGGCTGAATGTCAACATGGGGCACCCAACACCAGTCTTTATAAATAGAGTAGAGGGATGGAGAGTAAAGCAAATAACTATCTCTGGATAAAATAAATTTTGAGCATATAGGAAAAGAGGCATACTGAGATACGTTTTCAGTAGCACACACAAAAATGATGGTGTAATTTTTACACAATTAAGTCTAATTTTTCTAGCAGAGAAATTTAAAAGAAAAACACTTCCTTCTAATACTAAATAAAAGATAATATCAGAAAGGAGTTTTAGGATATGCATGTTTAAATCACTAATTTTCAATAAAACTGAAGATAGTTTTTAAAACAATCAAAATTCAGCACAGCAAACTGGCAAATTCAACAGTTCTGAATAAAAAATAAATTACTGAGGGTGGAGCAAGATGGCCGAATAGGAACAGCTCCAGTCTCCAACTCCCAGCGCGAAGGACACAGAAGACAGGTGATTTCTGCATTTTCAACTGAGGTACTGGGGTCATCTCACTAGTGAGTGCCGGACAATC
>NW_012115389.1:1510282-1520466 GCF_000951035.1 Colobus angolensis palliatus
GCCATCAGGAAAGACCTTAGTTAACATGTTACAAAAGAAAATGAGGCAAAAATGAATGGTAACTTAATTATTTGCCTTGCATTTTATGGAAGAAGATAACAGCACAGTTCTTATGATAAGATTGTCTTTGAAGTAGTATCAAATTGTGAAATAATGTAATTGCTCAGGATGTTCTCAAAGTGTGTGATTTGAAAAACTAAATGCAAAGAATTATAAAGATCGCATGCTATCTAGCCACTCAGCAGTGAAATGATGGAATTGAAAAATTGATAATGTGAGTTTTCCATAAGAATTCCAAAAATACCTGGATATATATGTCCAAGTCCTCTAAATATGTCAAGACTTTGTAACTAAAATGGCACAGTAGTAAATTCTTAACCAAGCTATCATTGGAGGGAAAACAAAAGCAAATTTTCTTAGAGGACAAGTGTTAACAAATACACATTTGTTTGCACTAGAGTTGAAGAGCTGAAGAGTTTGACTAAGCTCCAGACAACTAATTTATTTCGATTATCATGTTAAGGAGTTAATAGCCACATTCTTGAGTTTAATTACTAAATTGACTCTTTTCACATTTAAAAAAAACACTTTGGAACAGAAAAGTATGAGTAAAAATGCAGAGATCAGAGCTCTCAATATCATAGTTGAAATTTTAATAAATTATATGGAATAAAGCATAGTTCAAGCCAGTGTTATTTTTCAAACACCTTGCATAGTTGCTGCAACCTAGACACAGCAGAGAGGTGAGGTCATGGAAGGGGGCAAGTCATGACCTTGCCCTCAAGTAGCTCACACTATCCTGGGAGAGACAACCTCAAATCAAATATTGGTTTATGTGAAAAGGTAGAAGTGTGCACAGAGAGTTACAGGTGCTCAAACCCGATTTGCAGGTCTCACTAACCTTTTGCCAATACAGAGATCTCAAAATATAGGAACAAAAAGAAGCTAGAAACTGTAAGAGTGTTTAAAATAGCACTGAGTGGCAAATGACATCAACTTTAAAGTAAACAGGTATATGGAAAGTTGATCCCAGCCCTCCTTAGATCACATACCTTGTACTCAGTTTGTATCCAGTTACTACCTCTGAGAGGCATTGCAAACCAATTCTAAGAATCTGCAACTGCCTCTACCAAATACACCTAATGCATTACTTGTCTTTGAACCTTACGATAAATGAAATGATGAATAAAATTCACAGATGCATCCTTAAAGAGATTCAAAACATGGAGAAGGCTCTTTTATAATGACTTTCTCCAGGACATGACTGCATGGCTTCAGACTTTAGGGAAAAGGAGGTTGCTTGTTTCTGCCTTCTTTAGAACAACTGCTACACAGCAATTATGGCAGAGCGAGTTTATAGCTTGAACAGAATTCTCTATTTTGAAGCACTAAAGTCTTTGTCTAAAAGATTCATTAAGGAAGTGCTAAAACTGTGCATAATTTATTCTGTGACTCAACACCGTCTTCCAAATTCTCTTCCTTTTAGATAATAATAAAATATTTTAAGCACATTATTTTTTTTCTGGTTGTTAGTCTTTACTAATAACTTAAATTTTTATACCATACGTCTTTCTTAAATACCAACCATTTCTTTAAAGTTAAAGCTTTTGTATAACATCAAGCACATGTTTCTGAAGATTTTGTTCTGTCCATTAAGATTGTTTAAAAATATATTTCTTTTCTAATCATTTCTGTCAGTTTCACAAATCATCTGCTTCTTGGGTACATTCTATCACTAATATCGTGACAAACATTAAAATATGTATTCTCAATCTCTCTCACCACCATCACAAATAAAAGAGTTCATTTTATGTTTATTTGGGAAATGACTTAATCAGTTTTGAGATAACCTCTTTGTTCTCATTGTAAATACATCAGTCTCATCAGTAGTCCCTGAGAACTATTACTCACTTAGGACCCAACAAATTGCTGGCATAAAACTGCCCTCAGAAAACCCACTATAGAATCAAAATATAGGCATCAAAAAAGTCCCCACAGTAATTAGTTTCAATCTTTAATATGTGTAAAATAAATAGAAAGGACGGTAAGTTTTAAGATGTTTTGTGGCTTATCCTGCCTGCTTCAATATTAACTAGTTTCCAACCTGGTGGACATTTTTATTCTCCTTGCTTCTGGGAAATGGATTTTTGTATTTTTTTTTTTACTTTTCTAAAAGAGTTATTAAACATGATATGCAAAAGTGCACCATTATCATTGAAAAGTTAATTTTGAAGCTACAGATAATAAATCCCCAATGTAAATTTGTAGGATAATAATACTTTTTTTCTGTGCAAATAAATACAAGACAGTTATTCCTATAAACTTTATGTGTTCTTACTCATTTCAGGTTTCAGTGATATTCAAGAAATTATCACAGGAAATATCTGTTTAAGCCACTATTTTTTAATTGGTCATCATAATTATTAATTAGCAACTATATAATATCTCAAACATTTTTATAATGTTTCAAATATTCTATCATCCTTCCAAAGAATATAACCAGGAAGACAGTCTATGGGGCCTACACGAGAAGCAATAAGGAAGATCCTACTTTTTCTGGCATGAAAAGAACAGTTTTCACCAAAAAGATTCTTCTAAAAAGCAGCATTTCTCTTTATTCAAAACCACAGACTCCACATTCTTTTTGTTGCGCTCTTGGCATTTTCTAAGTATGGCTATTGACTGCTGCTTTTAAGTGAGATTAAAAAAAATCATTCCTTCAGTAAGTTACTCCTGTTTTTTGAGCATTCACAATGCCCATCAGATACCTTTCAAGATAATATAACAAATGGACAAAATTTTTACACTCATTAGATTTACATTCTAGTAGAAGGAAACAGAGTGTAAAAATATTAACATATAAAATATTAACATCAAAGATGTCATGCAGTCTTTGAGACACACTAGTCCAAAACTCTGAAGAGCAGATCAGTTGGTGATATAAACTTGGAAAGCATTTGCACAAATATTTAAAGGTTCTAAGATTTCAGACATTTAGAGCCATGAAATTGGATGAGATTGTTTTGGGAATTCATGTCATTAGAAAAGCTACAAGAACCAAAACTGAGCCCAAGGGCATTCAGACATGTAGCAGCTAGGGAGATGAGAAGGAGCAGACTAAGAGAGGTAATTAGAGATATCAGGAGGAAGAGGAACAACTGTGGTGTCTTGAAAACACAGAAAAATAGCATTTCTAGGAGGAAGCAATGATCAACCATTTCAAAGTAAGATGAAGACCAAGAATTATCCATTGAATTTTGCAATATAAAGGTCACTTTTAACCTTGGCAAGAACAATTTCAGTGAAGCAATGGTGGAGAGAAAGAATAAAAGAAGAATTAAATAAAGGAAGTACAGAAAACTCATTTATAGTGTCTTGCTGTAAAAGAGAACAAAGAGAGGGAAGTGTGGAGTAATATAAGGGGGTTGTTTTTGTTTGTCTTTAAAATGGGAAAGATTTCACATGTTTGTATGCCAGTGATGTTGACCCAGTCAAGAGAGAAAAACTTGTGATACAAGACATAGATTGAAATATTTTATATATGTGTTGTTGAATAGACCAGCGAGGATGGGATCTAATATAATACACAAGTAGAGTGCTTAGATTTAGTTAGGAACAAAGCACAGTTCATCCAGAATAATGGAAGGAAAAACAATGCATAAGCTCAAGTGTAAATAGCTGGACATTGTGGATTGAATGATGTCCCCTTAAAAGATACATTAAAGTTCTAAGTTCCCAAAACCTGTGAATGTTACCTTATTTGGAAATAGGGTCTTGGCATATGTAATCAAGTTAATATGAGCTCATGCTAGAATACAGTTGGTCCTAATCTAGCATCTAGCTTCTTTATAAGAAGAGGGAAATTAGAATCCAAGGCATCAGACACACAAGGAGAACACTGTGTGACAACAGACTCGGAGTCTGGAGTGATGGCTCAGCAAACCCAGAAACACCAAGGACTGCCAGCGATACCAGAAGCTGGGAAGGCACAAGAAAGGAGCCCCTGCTACAGCCTTCAGAGAAGCATGGCCCTATTGATAACTTGATTTTGAACTTCTAGGCTCTAGGACAGTGAGTGAATACATTTCTATTGTTTTTAAGCCACCATATTTGTGGTACTTTGCCACTGGCAGCCCCGGGAAACAGAAACCATGGTATTTGCAGTGGGAGATTCTCAGGGCAGTTCTCTTTTGCTTTCTCTGTATGTCACAAGTCAATGGCAACTACTTTTTAAATATTTCTTAAGGCTTCTGATACATTTGTTTTTAAAAAGCTTTTCAATCATGTCAAAGTTATATTTATCTCATTAGCAAAGGAAATGATAGGATAGACCAAAGATCTGAGTAGAAGAATGTTACAGGGACATAGTCAAACAGGAAAGGAATACCTAAATAAGATACTAGATTATGTGTAAAAACAGGCTACATTTCTACAGAGCAAGAAATTATACCTTTAAAACCTTTAACACCTTTGATTTTCTCTATCAGCCTCCAAAATCACAACATTTTATACTATTCTGTATGTTCATCCCTAACCATAATGACTGCAAATTATTAATGTCTCTATTATTTATTATTATTCAAAAATGCTGTGCTACAAATTTTATTTCCTAATACCTTTTGAGGATGAATTATTTATAAGTAGAAAAAGTTTCTTTCATGCAAATGAGCGAATAGAAAATGCTCTAGAATAGTATCAAAGTTTCAAGCAATCAGCATTTGGTCTCAAGTTTCAATAATATAGGATAATTTTTATTCATTATAATGCAACCAAGATTTTTGCCCAGACTGTATGACACACAGTAGACATTATTAACCACTTCAGACACTCTGAGAAGTATAAATTTTGAAAATAAACATTTAGCCATTCATAGATTAGTTCACTTTCCCATGATAATGGACTATAAACTACCAATTATTTTAAGGTTGTGTTCCGATGACTAATTAGTTTCCTCTCTGTGGAAAATTATTTTTTACTTTAACAGAAGAATCTCCACATCTGAATAGCTTAGTGCATTTGCTTTCACCCTGCTTACTCATTGCCATAAGTCTTGAATTCACATAAATTGCTCTTTCCCTTTCTTCTTCCCAACCAGCCTCTAATATAGATTTAATTAGGACCACGTAGTGTCTACTTTCTAGAATAAACCAGTAGACCAGTTAATATACTGGTATACTCTACTGTCTTTTTACACTGTAACATTTTAAGATAGTCTGTCTATCTCTAGTGCTTCTAATTAATCCCTCACGTTCTTGTTGAGAATGACTTCACAACCTATTTAAATAGGCCAGTTAGTATAAGATTATTGAAGCAACATATGTTGAAATAGAGTTGATTTATTTAATACTTCAATAATTTATGATGTTTCAGCATTCATATCAATAAGTGTATTAAATCTAGAGATAGAAATGGTCATGTTTATGATCTAAATAAAGTATCCGTTGATGCTCAATCACATTTTTAACTTGGATTAGTACCAACAGCCATTCAGCTAGGAATATTTATTTTTTCTAAGTAACCTGTTGAGACATCCATTATGCTGGGTTGAGAAAAACAGTAATTTAAAAACAAGTCAGTCAATAAAATAATGTCACAGTTTTTTGAACTCTGTATTTTCTTAATATCTTGGTTTTCAACTCCAAGTGAAATCAATAAAGGTTCTAGTAATTTCATTATTTTAAGATTACTTTTTTAAACTCAGGAAAAGTGTATTTTATTAAATGAATTTCATTGATTTTAATACCCAGAGCAAGCTTTATCTTATGTGTCTTGGCTGTCTGTCTGCTGGTTTGAGGAACGGATAGCTCAGTCTAAGTGGGACAGTTTATTCATCTGGCAATACGATAATATTATTGATACTCAAGGTACCTAATGAACTTACAATGGATTATTGAACTATTTATATGCTTTACATGGACATCAACCAATCTTGTAAAACAACCCTAGAGCATCAATATGGCTCATAATTTAAGACAATCATGGGGAATAATTCATTATAACACAGTTTCAACTATAAGCTAATGATCAAGGTCTTAATATCTCCCTTAACCTCTTATCAGTCATTACAAGGCTATTTAGTGCCATAACTTCCCAGATGGCAAAAAACATAAATATTTCTACTAATTTTAAGAGGTTTTTCATCTAAGGTAAATAAGAACCACTAATACCTATTACAAATTGTTAAATTGAAGCCATTCGTATTTCAATTAACATAATACATATATGGGGTGTTATACATCAATCAAATTCATTTAACAAGTAAACTTATTTCTTACCATAATAAATTTTGAACATGCAATTTTTCCTAGCTTGGACAGTTGAATTCACAGGGTTCAGCTCTCAATCAGTGGCTTTATTAGAAAGACATGAAAATCCCCAAAACTAGGGCATTTTAGTTTGCATAGAGCTTTATTGCCTCCTTCAACCAAAGCCAGTCAAAATTATGACAATACTGAAGAGAAGTGAAAATCAGAAAAGGAAAAAAGGAAAGGGAGCGAATACTTACAAACCTCCTATGACATGTGAATGAAATTAAGATGTTAGATGAGGATTATTACCATGATACCATTTTTGAAAGGTTCTTGTCTAACATTAACAAATATATTTTTTCTTTCACTATACTCTCCAGTCATCTTTCAGCTAACTCGGTATCAAATGCTCTCCTTTTAAAATAATTTAAAACAAAATTATTTGTCTTTCACATTAAATCATTAATCTTGCTCAAAAAATTATCATCTGTGCTTCATCATTTAATAGAGCTTAAAATAAGCAAAATAAAATTATGAAACAAAAAATGATATTTTCAAAAAAGAAGATTTTTGGAGTAGTTAAAAAAGAGTATCAGAACAAAATCACTATCTAAATGATAAATAAATTAGAATTAGCAAAAAAAGAAGCAAAGCTAAAAAATGTTGAATAATACAAATACATTAAGTAATTATAGAGAATGTAGATTAAAAAAGAAACAAAGTAATATACAGAAGTTTATAGATGTAAAGTTCAGATAAAAATGAAAGTATAAGCCTAATTATATTTTATAGCTGTATTTTATAAAATTTGTAAGTGACCCTAAAGAGCTCCATAATGAAACAAAATGTATTCCAAAATAAAAGAAATCTTTCTCAAAATAAGAAAGCACTGGATCTGCAGATTAAAACAGGCTTCAAGTTTGAGAAGATAATGACACAGAAGGATTGCAACCCAGACATCTACAGATTGTTATTAAACTTAAAATAAAAGGAAATAATTCTGTGAGCATCTTGGAGGAAGGGGAGGAGACTTCTTACAAGGGAGAGAAAATCACAGACTTACGATTTCTTCAGAGTAGGCAGAATCAAAAGAAATCAAAACAGTATCCAGTAAGTCTCAAAATAAGGAAAATTTTACCTCAAGCCATTATTAACTAGTCATTTAATAATATGCTAACAGACAAACATTCTCAAATATGAACGATCTCAGGAAATACAGCAAGCATGACCCAGACCTTGGTAAATCTACAATGGAACCGAACCAACCAAAAAAATGAAGACTAAACCATGCTACAAGGATTAATAGGAAATACTGAACTTTTATTTTTGAATGCACTATGCCTAAAGTGTCAACTATGGATATACAAGTTAACATACATCTTGAAAATATTTATTAAAAATCAACTTTTACTATGAGGAAAGAATGAAAATGGAAATACCTAAAAGTGCCTTAATTTCTTCGTCTTGGTTTATTTCCTCATGTTCGGTTTTAGAGACTCACTAAGAAGTATTAAAGTAAGGTAATCAAGAGAGAGAGGGCTGCATACATTATTTAGAGCTGTAAATGGGATGACATGATAGAGTAAGTTAAAATGTGAGCTGGAAGTGGAAATGGAAACTGAGGGAGACACAGTTTAATAAGGCTCTCGTTTTTTCCCAGAAGGGAGGCAGTAGAGTTCATCTACAGTAGGTAAAGCAATAAAAGACGTTAGATGTATTAAATAATGGCATAAAGGCAACCACTAGGAGAACTAAAAGCAAATTACACACCTTCCAAATTACCACAGGAAAAGCATTCATACAACTACAATGCCACAAATTAAGCTACAAGGTTCAGAACAGTACATACAGTTTTCAGGAAACATAGCAAGAAGTTATTAAGAGTGGTTTTCCTTGAAGTAAATACCATAGAGAGGACATAGAAGGGAAAAGTAGAAAATCTTATAGCTTCTGTTTTATATTTTCTTGTACTATTCATCTTTTCTAAGTACTTTATACTTATCTACATTAACAAGTTCTATTATAGTGTATATTAATCATAAGAGAATAATTACTGTTAAGGTGTATGGTGATTTCCAAATCTTACAAAACTTTTATGTATACTATATACACACATTTGTTTCTACACAATAATTAATTATAATGTGTATAGTCCTCACTGAATTTATTGTTTTGTACACAGACATGTATAATTTAGCTTATGCTCACATGGGTAATGAGAAAGAGAAAAATAGACAAAAAGACAAATGAAACATTACAAGTATTTTACTATGTTGTTTCCAGTTTTCAATTTTTCTTACTTTTTAAACATTACTCTTTTCCCCATTAGTAATGAAAATGAATATAATCAACAAAGACAGGAGAAACTACGTCATTATATATAAAGTTCACTATGCATACTCGGTAGATTTCCTTTATAAAATGGGATTTAAAAGAAGGTAGATCCACGAAATAGAGTGCTGTCTGGAAGTAGAGGATGAAGGATAGTACGGAGTTGGAAGGGTAAAATTTTATTCCAGGTTTATAGAAACAGTGAGTAACAGAAAAAGAGCTTTTTTCTACATTATGTAAGAGATACGACTGAGGGTGTTTATAAGGGAAATTTTGTGATAAATTAGGAAGGTCCAAGATTCAATCATGGATGTGACTAGAGAGTACTTCACATATAGAGAAGATACTCAATTAAAATTTTAAAAATTGGGGGTCAATATTTTTAATTGTTAATCAAATATAGATGTATTAATTATTTATCAAAGACCTTAAACTGTGGTAGGTATTCAAGAGAGATCCAACTTCTATAGGATGTGGTTCTACATTTAGCCATTTATAATTTGGGAAGAAAAATTACATTGAAGAAAGCTGCTGTGATAAAGAGTGACATATACTCAAAATTTGATGAATAAAGAAATCCTTAAATTCTGAAATCAGTACACAATGGATTAGAGCTATAGCATTCACCTTAAAAACAATGAATATCTCCAAGGCCTGCAAAACTTAATTGGTACCTAACTGACTGTATTATCTAAAGTAAGATTATCTCTCTCTGCCCAGATATGATATAAAAATGAGTATTACTGAGACAAAAATCAATAGTATTATCCTAACTGTGCACGAAATAGATAACTTTGACTCAAAGACAAGAATAGCCTGGCCCAGTTAGTAGCTCTTAGTTGTAGAAATGGATGCATCAGGCTTCCTTAGCCTAATCCACAAAATATTAAAAATTAAGTGGATTCACCTAGCTCATTGGGATATCACATACACCAAGCTTCCTTCTAATTATAACTTGGTTCCTCGCCTATCTTTTCAGGGAAAGAATTTGTAAGTAGTCAGAAAAGATAATCACACAATCCTCTTGGCTTTTATAATTCTTTGTAAAGTAGTATATAAGTTTTGATTCATGTAACAGCCTTTGGAAGCTTGTATTAGTTCGTTCTCACACTGCTACAAAGAACTACCTGCGACTGTGTAATTTTTAAAGAAAGAGGTTTGACTAACAGTTCCACAGCCTGTACAGGAGGCATGGCTTGGGAGGCCTCAGGAAAGTTGTTGTTGGTGATTTGCAAATCTCACAAAACTTTTATGTATACTATATACATAGAAAGGGAAGAGGAAGCAAGCACATCTTCAAATGGTGGCAGGAGGGAGAGTGAAAGAGAGAGAAGGGAGAAGTGCTACACAGTTTCAAACAACCAGATTGCATAAGAATTTACTCTCTATCATGAAAATAACAAAGGAGAAATCCACCTCCATGATTTAATCACACCCCACCAGCCCTCTCCTCCAGCATGTGGGGATTACAATTCGACCTGAGATTTGGGTGGGGACACAGAGCCAAATCATATCAAAGTTCATTGAATTTGAAATCATTCTGGAGAGATGGATTCATTCTTTGTGTAATAAAAAAATCAGATTTCTGATACTGTAAAATGAGAG
>NW_012115389.1:1520898-1560202 GCF_000951035.1 Colobus angolensis palliatus
AGGGTGGGAGAGAGGTGTGGGATAAAAGACTACATATTGGGTACGACGTACACCACTCAGGGGATGGGTGCACGAAAATCTCATAATTCACTTCTATATAATTCACCAATGTAACTGCAAACCACTTGTGCTCCAAAAACTGTGAAAATTTTTAAAAAATAAAAAAACTGATAGGATTAAAAAAATAACAATATATCATAACTCATAGTAAGGGCCAAGTTCCATAGTTCAAAGTAGAAGCTTTACAGCAATTCAAAGAAAGAGAAAAACTACAAATAGAGAAATCTGAAAAAAAATAGTAAGATATATAACTGAAACCTAAACTTGAATAATGGGCAATATTTGACCGTATAGAAAAATAAACTTGAGGAAAGTTATTTAAGACAAAGAAGTAGTGTAGGACAAAAGTCTGAAGATAAAAGAAATAGTAGATGATGGAAGGTAGAGCCTGGAAGGTCATATTCTTGTGATAAAAGTTGAAGCAGAAGATTACAGGTAATTGTAGTTTTGAAAACATCTGAAACCATAGCATTATATTCACAAGAATTGATCAATTCATGTTGACTTTTAGTAATCAACAAGGTTATTCATGCAGATCCCATAAGATTATGCTTCACTATTATTATGGCTTTGTGTTTACATCACATCACATTTTGTAAGAATTGTAAAGCACATTTACAACATTAATAAGGATGCTTCAGGAACTTAAAAGGGTTGGTTTAATCCTAGAAATCTTCCTAATGTGAGGACAAGGAATTCTTTAGGATTTAGCAAAACTATACTTAAGCTTAAAATTATGTTAAGATTGTGGAAATTGTCTCAAAAAGCTTAGAGCCAAACAGTGAGTATAAATTCTCCTGCATTGCAAGATGCACTGCTAGACCGCCTGTGCTAGACTTGGAATGGAGGTGGTTAAAAACAGATTATGCTACCTTCAAGCCACTTCCAGGCAATAAAAATTCCTGAGGTGAAGAGGGCAGTAGAAAACACTCTTTGGAGAAAATTCTCTGTGTGTAAGTCTTCTTTACACCATCTGAAACCTGGTAGGAGGGTTCCAAGGAGACACTTAGGGAGCCTAAGAAAAATCCTTTGAAGTTAGGGGGCATAACAGAATGGTGTGTAACTCATTCCTGAAAATGACTCCACAAAAAAGCCTGCAATAGCCTCTCACTAGGATGGGAAACTAGTAGAAATATCTCCCCTCCCCACCTAGGACTCCAATTGCATGTGTGCTGGACCAGTTGATATTGTCTCATGGGTCACTGAGGGTCTATACATTTTTTTCTATCAATTTTTTCTTTTTTCATTTTTAATAGTCCTATTGTTATGTATTCAAGTTCAATGTTGTTTTATTTTGCAGGGTATTTTGTATGCTGTGAAATCTCAGTCAATTTTTTAAAATAAACTGTATTTTTCATCTCTATAAATTCTAGTTGGCAAGTTTGATCTTATCTTTTCTTTATCATCTCATATGTACAAGTTTTACTTTCAATCCGTAAATATATTTATAATAACTTTTTTGAAAGGTCTCATCTTAATGCCATTATCCTGTCATTTCTAGACCAGTGGCATTTGACTCTATTAATCACTTCCCTCTTCCAACACTTTATTTGGCCTCCAGAACACTACATTTCCTTTTGTTTCATTCTAGCTACACACACTCCATTAGATAGTTCACATAAGAGCATGGCTTGAAAATTAATATAAATGTCAAAGATTCCAAAGTTGTATCCCTATCTCCTTAAATCTCAATTTATATATTCAACGCTTAAGCCACATCTCCATTTGGATGTTGTGGTTTGGCTCTGGGTCCCCACCAAAATCTCATCTCACATTTTAATCCCCCTGTGTCACAGGAGGGACCTAGTGGGAGGTGATTGGATCATGTAGGTGGTTTCCCTCATGCTGTTCTCATGGTAGTGAGTGAGTTCTCATGAGATCTGATGGTTTTATACGTGTTTGACAGTTCCGCCTTGACTTTCTCTTCTTTTTTCTGCTGCCATGGGAAGAAGGCCCTTGGTTCCCCTTCACCTTCCGCCATGATTGTAAGTTTCCTGATGCCTTCTCAGTCATGCAGAACTGTGAGTCAATTAAACCTCATTTCTTTATAAGTTATCTAGTCTTGGCAATTCTTTATAGCAGTGTGAAAATGGACTAATACAGATTTCTAACAGTCATCTCAAACTAAACTTATGCAAAACCAAATATCTGATTTTTCCCAAAACAACTCTACCTACAGTTTTCAGCATCTCATTTTATAGCCTGGGGTACTCTTTTCACAGATATCCACATGGTTCCCTGCCTCACTTTCTTCAAGTCTTTGTTCAAATGTCACTTTCTTGCTGGATCTACTTTAATCATCTAATTTAAAGTTTTGTACCTCACACCTCCACATTCAGTATTCTGAACTCCCCTACACTGCTCTATTTTTCCTAAAGCATTTACTATGTCCTAATATTTTTTATCTAGCACTTTGCGTATTCATTATGTTCACTACTTATAGACTCACATCCCAGGATAAAATATCAGCTTCATGAGGTAAGAAATTTCTATTTTGTAAACTGATGTATCTTAAGTCTGGCACATAACTGATATTTTCATGAGTGATATGCAGTAATTATTGCTAGATTAACTCAGTTACATACCTAATCATTGAGGCATCAATTCTATAGTTAACATAAACTATTACTTCAATCTACTATTATATTCTTTGAATACCTCTTATAATTAAATGTTTTGTTTCAAACTTGATCTAAGTTCTTCAAGGGTAAAATTGTGTTTTGCAGTTTCAATCCTTCCACAATTATTACTGCATTGCTTTGTACATAGTAAGAAGCAAAGGCTAAAAACAATTTTTTTGTTTTATTTTATTCTAGAGATCTGGTTTCTATCACTGGCTATTTTAATAATGCAGCTAGTGAGTTAAAAACAAAACAACAACAAAAAAAGAAACGACTCTTCTCAGTTTATTCCAAATTATCTTAGTTTTCTCTGCCCTCAAATCTTCTTGTTTTCTTCATTTATTCCCATTTTTCTCCTATTCTCAATTCCTGTTCACCTCTCCACCATTATAAGAAACCGTTTTTAAAATGTCCATTTTTATAATTGTTTTTTGTGCTGCTTTCTAAACATGTTACGTTGTTTGGGGCATATTTTTATCTTACATAAATTGTGCTATATTCACAAGCCTCATTCTATTTTGTATTTTTTTCACTTCACTCTATTTTAAAAATCTATCTGTACTGCCATATACACAGCTAGTACACAAAATTGTTCACCATCTTTGCCACTTCACTTATTTATTATTTAGCAAAAATTATAGATAATGATAACTCTTCTGCTTATTTCACCATAGGATTACAAAGTTCCAATAAGAAAATATAAATGAAAAATTTGAAAACTATTCAAAAGTTCTGTGCAGATATAAAGTAGTAATATTGTGCAGAACCTTGTAATAGTAGCAATTACAACAGAAGTTTACTAGATGGGATGTGCATTAGTCTGTTCTCACACCGCTATAAGGAACTGCCTGAGACTGGATAATTTATGTAATTTATAAAGAAAAGAGGTTTAGTTGACTCACAGTTCTCCATGGCTGGGGAGGCCTCAGAAAACTTATAATCATGGCAGAAGGGGAAGCAGGCACACCTTACATGGCAGCAGGCACACCTTACATGGCAGCAGGCAAGAGAGAGCGAGAGTGAAGGAGGAACTGGCAAACACATAAAACCATCAGATCTCATGAGAACTCACTATCACAAGAACAGCATGGGAGAAACTACCCCCATAATCCAATCATCTCCCACCAGGTCCCTCCCTTGACATGTGGGGATTACAATTCAAGATGAGATTTGAGTGAAGACGCAGAGTGAAATCGTATCAGGATGTAAAGTGGAATAAATGTGGGATCACCATGCTCAAGAATGGCCTTGAGCTTTGCTGGTGCAGAAAGCCATGGAAAACTCATTTTGCCTTGGGAGATTAGCATGACTTATCCACAAACCATAATGTAAATATATTCACATAAATTGTTTTCCTGATAACCAGAATATTCCTGGTTGTCATTAATTTGCAATATAAGTTCAATTAATTATCAGAATTCAACCTTTCAATCTAACTCAGGACAAAGAGATATAGGCGATTAACTGGGTTTGGTGGTTGCAGGGTAGGTGGCAGACAAGACTTATTTTGCCAAGATAAAATAATATGTGTATGATTCTTTTTGTTATCTCTTGTCCAAATGATTAGCTTCTTTCTACCTTGGACACTACCAATGTGTACTGACAATTTGTGTTTTCATTCCTTTTTAAAATATATGTCCTGAAAAATTGCTACTTCTTAACACCACATTTTCCCACATTATTTGTTGTTAATACCTCCAAATAGTGAGATACCTTGCATATATAAAGAGTGTACTACATATACGCTTGTGCTCAATAAAATAATAGTTAATCTTATAATTAACATGCAGAGTAAGAAACTTTGCACATACCACACACAAAAGACCTATGCCTCTCTCCTTATCGCATCCCTCCCCTTAACTCCTAGAAAACTACTATCCTGACATGAGACAATTATTTATTTGACTTTTTAAAAATTTTAACAAATCTGTCCTTACTGCTATACAGTATGTTTTAGTGTTTGAACTTTATTTTTTTATTTTTTTTTATTTTTTAGATGGCGTTTTGCTCGTCTCCCAGGCTGGAGTGCAATGGCGTAATCTGCAACCTTCACCTCCCAGGCTCAAGTGACTCTCCTCCTTCAGCCTCCCGAGTAGCTGGGATTACAGTTGCCTACCACCATGCCCAGCTAATTTTTGTATTTTTAGTAGAAACGGGGTTTCATCATGTTAGCTGGACTGCTCTTGAACTCCTGACTTCAGGTGAGGTGATCCACCTGCCTTGGTCCCCTAAAGTGTTGGGATTAGAGGCATGAGCCACCACACCAGGTCTGAACTTCTTATAAATAGAATCATACTATACATATTTTTTTGAATACTGGTTTATCTCACGTGCTGAGGTTTTCGAAAATTTCTGTGTTGATACATGTAACTGTAATTCATTTATTTTCATCTTCTTATAGTATTCTCATATGTGAATGGACCATAATTTAGCATATATTCTACTGTGGAGGAAAATTTTGTTCTTCCCAATTTTTAACTATTTTGAAAAATACTGCTTTGTAAATTATTTATGAGTCTCCTGGTACCAATGTGCAAGGATTTCTAGGCTCTATTCTTAAGCCTTGAATTCTCGGTCATAGAATAAGTGCATTGTTAACTTTACTAGATACTCTCTGGCAACTTTTCAGAGTTTGTACAAATTTACATTCTCACTAGCAGTGTGGGAGAATCCTCTTTGCTACACAGCCTCACTGGCTGTGCCTATTACTGTCTGTGAGATTAGGCTATCACTTTCTCTCATAGAATCATGTTTTCAATTCCAACTGTCTTACACTAAAGTTTCTCTACTGATTCTCTCTTATAAATTGAAAGCTACACTCTCTCCCAAGGTAGCCCTCTCAGAGAGCAATTTCCATCTACTATTTGCAGAATGGTGCTGGTGTCTCTAGTAAGGGTTACACACCCTCTTACAGCAGGGTTTGTTGATCTTAGCACTATTGACTATCCAGACAGGATAATTTGTCATTGTTCGAGTATGTACTGTGCATTTGGGGATGTTTTCAGCATCCCTGGCCTTTGCCCAGCAGATGTTAGTAGCACTCTCTGAGTTGTGAAAAACAAAAATTTCTCCAGGCATTACTAAATGCCCCGTCAGAGGCAAAATGGACCCCAATTTACAACCGTTGTATTACAGCATGGTTATATATCCTGACTGGTTAATTTAGGCTAGAATAGTCGTAACAAAATTCACGATTTGAGAGAAGTCACAGCCTCTAGACACAAAGGCACAAAATTCTTTCAGTAAACAAACTTGACGTTCTGAAAAGAGATGTGCCCTTAAAAATTACATGTTCGGGGAAAATGAAGAGAGGTAATTTCAGGAAAAGAATTTGTTTTTCTTCATGCTCTCATTGGTTTGATTGTTTTGATAAAGCACAAGACATATTTCACCTCTCAGCAATTTTGCTGGGGCACAGAAGCAGTCAGGTAGAGATATAAGACCACCAAATTCCCCTAACAAAGCAGTTACAAATGTGTGGTTGAGACAGATTTGTGCTTTGGGAAACACGGAACAAACACGTTTTCTTCTGCCCCTCCTGCTAAGTACGATTATATAGTACAACTACTCCTCCTGCTAAGTACAGCTAAATACAACTGGACATTATATTTAAAGCAAACACAAGAAGACTCTCAAAGATGTAGAGAGAAAGACAGACAGAACAAAAATCTCAGGATCCAAGAGATGACAGAGCTGTGAGCGCTGCAGGTTTTCTTTCAGCTTTATATATCCCAGATGTAGAGCTGATGAAGAGCGATCTGGAAACACCAGCAGGGGCAAACAAAAAAACACACTGGAAAAATCTCTGCTTTCTCTAACCACAGGGCAGCCTCGCAAGACAGAAAACTTTGGGACATAATAAAAAACTGTGCCTTCCCGCTATGCTGGCAAAGACCAAGTAAAAACCTGAGATGTTTGCCCTTAAGAAGCTATGAAGAGAGGCCTCAACACCTTTGCCAGATCGGTGCCAGAGAAAGCCAAGCAGTGAGCCAGGACTTTCTACCCTGCCGGCCGGGGATAAGGCCCTCTCTATGGTATCACTACAGACCACGTGGGAAGCCTAAACTTCCATTTCCACTGAGGATATTGAGGCTTCTCTTTGCTAGGGTAGCATCAGAAGAGGTCTCATGGAGAGTAAGAGCTATAACCATTGTCCAGTGGTAACTAGACTACCCCTACCAGTGTCAGCAGAGACCACATGCGAAGGTGGAATACCCACTCCTATCCATTCCCCCATTTAATAGTAATGAGGAGCAGCCCCCACTGTGGGGAAAATCCAAAGGAAATCAATGTGACAAAGAACTGGTTCTTTGAAAAGGTCAATAAAATTGGCAACTCTCTAGCAAGTCTGGCAAAAAAAGGAAAAGAAGACACAAATGATCAATACCTGGAATGAAACAGGGTGCATCACTACAGATCATGGAGACATCAGAAGAATAGGAAGGAGATATTACAAACAAGTAGACACACATAAATTTCACATCCTAGACAAGATTCCTCAAAAATATTATTAGCACAATTCACCCAATAATTTAAAAAATTGCTATGGAAAGGCAAAGAAACTAGAATAGCTAAAATGATTTTTCAAGGAATTAGGAGCTTTCCATGCTTAATAAATATGTTTTCAGTATTCACTGTGCTCTGGCACTATTCTAGGTACTAAAGATATAACCTTTAATATATGGAAAAATATATGAAGTTTACACTCTACTGAAAGAGATAATCAATGAAATGTGAACATGTAAAATACAGGTGGTAACAAGTTCTGTGACCTGAAGAAGGAAAGGACAAAGAAAACAAATAAGTTCTATGAAGATGAATAAAGCAGATGAGGGGATAGAGAAGGAAGCTTTCCTAGGTAAGATGTTCAGGAAAGGTCTCACTGAGAAAGGCTGAGCAAAGACTGAAAGATCACAAAGTAATCAGCTGCCTGGATGTCTGGGGAAGACATGTTTTAGAAAAGGGGAGCTCCCCAGCAGCGATGTGAGGCTGGAGTGTGCTGGACATAGAAGCATGCAAGGAAACCAGTGTTGGTGTAGTGGAGAGAATGAGGAAGAAAGCTGTTGCCAGGGCGTGCTCAGAGATCTCGCCATATCTTGTAGGTGACTGTGAGAACTTTGGATTTTATTCTGATGGAGATGAGAAGCCTTTTGAGAGTTTTGTGCTGAGGATCCATGTGACCTGATTTTGGTGTTAAAAAAAACAACAAAAGAGGAGTGTTATGTGGTGATTAGAATATAAGACAACAAGGGAAAATGCAGGATTTTTTTTTTTTTTTTTTTTTGAGACAGAGTCTGGCACTGTGGCCTGGGCTGGAGTGCAGTGGCGCAATCTCAGCTCACTGCAACCTCCGCCTCCCAGGTTCAAGCAATTCTCATGCCTTAGCCTTTGGAGTAGCTGGGATTACAGGAGTCCGCCACCATGCCCGGCTAATTTTTTTTTTTTTTGTATTTTTAGTAGAGATGTGGTTTCACTATGTTGGCCAGGCTGGTCTTCAGTGTCTGAACTTGTGATCCACACACTTTGGCCTCCCAAAGAGGAAAATTCAAAATTATTTTCTTGTGGGATAAACCCAATAATAAAGAGATTACAAATCTTAACCTTTTTAACTATATTTTTTTCTGACTTCAGATTGTAAGACTGATACTACTTTTTCTCCTTGTTAATAAGTACTCAAAACTCATTATTAAGATAGTATTAATTAACCAAAACCCTAAGTATTAATGATTTTAAGTGTTGTGTGCAACCAAAAAAAAAAAATACAACTGGAGAATATATTAAATTAAATGAATTTTAATAAGAATATAATATGTTAAAGTTTGCAAATTAATCAAAATTGATAAAGGACACATTAAGTACATTTTAACATAGATGAGTAAAAGATGCAAAATATGACTTAATATCAGCATATTACTTAATTTGTGTAAATCATAAAAATCTGACTTGTTACTTTCTACTGGAAGTGCCTTCCAGATACTTCCACAAGCAACTTAAAATTATAAAATGAAAAATGAATACATGTACTTATTTTATAATCATAAGATGAGTACATGTACTCTTTTCATAATCATAAAATGTGTATGTGTACTCATTTTATAATTTTAAGTTGCTTGTGGAAGTAAGTATCTAGAAGGAAGCATAATGGATTGAGATGAACTTATGTAGTATATATCATGACCCCATTTTTTTTTACAAAAAAATGTGTTAAACAGGTAGGCAAAATATGTGTTCTATCCCAACTGTAGGCTTCATTCTGACCCTGCTCTGGGGATGTTATAGTTCTAACATTTTTTATTCTGTGTGCAAGCTCTCGCTGAAGGGCTTCACTAAAAGTAGTTAACGAAAGTTAAAAGGAATGCAGTTGTATCATCTCTTATAAAAGATCATTGAAGATGTGATGATAGTTTTAGCTTTATTTGTTGTCAACTTTTCATCAATATATGTATTTGTTTCAGACTTATCAGAGTTACAAAAATCGGATGTCAGACTGAACAATTCCAGACTACCTGGCAGGTCCAGTTTCTTTTCTTGTTTTTTTTGTGTGTTTTTTTGTTTGTTTTTTTAATTTTGAGATGGAGTTTTGCTCTTGTTGCCCAGGCTGGAGTGTAATGGCACTATCTCGGCTCACTGCAACCTCTGCCCTCCAGGTTCAAGTGATTCTCCTACCTCAGCCTCCCTAGTAGCTGGGATTACAAGCATGCACCACCATGCCTGGCTAATTTTTTGTATTTTTAGTAGAGATGGGGTTCTCCATATTGGTCAGGCTGATCTCGAACTCCTGACCTCAGGTGATCCACCCGCTTCAGCCTCCCAAAGTGCTGGGATTATAGACGTGAGCCACCGCACCCGGCCAGGAGGTCCAGTTTCTTTGCATTTCATCACAAATGTTTGTGGTTTTTCAAATTTGTATTGTGTGTTGCATTATTCATTGAAGCCATCTTGAAGATCTTGATCTTTTCAAAGTCTTGTCATAAGAAATTGCCCCCCAAAAAACAAGCCAACTAACAAAAAACAAATTAAAAATGCTTTTTCTTCTCCCTGTTGGTGATGGTATAATGTTTTACTGAATATTATTTCCTGAAAATTGGTAAATTGTTAAGTGTTTATACATTTTCATTTTCAGAAAAAAAACAGGAATAAATTTGAAAATCTCTCTTCACTATCAAATCACAAAATCACAATTGTGTTGTTTTAATTTTTTTTTTTTTTTTTTTTTCTGAGACAGTCTTTCTCTGTCACCCAGGCTGGAGTGCAATTACACTGATCTCGACTCACTGCAACCTCGGCCTCCCGGGTTCAAGCAATTCTCCTGCCTCAGCCTCCCGAGTAACTGGCACCCGCCACCATGTTCGGCTAATTTTTGTATTTTGAGTAGAGACGGGGTTTCACCATGTTGGCCAGGCTGGTCTCGAACTGCTGATGTCAGGTGATCTACCCACCTCAGCCTCCCAAAGTGCGGGGATTACAGGTATGAGTCACAGTGCCAGGACTGCTTTAATCTTAACAAAAGTAACTGTTGTGCTGTCATCACATATGTTCTCTACAAAATTGGCAGAAGCAAGTATTGTATTTTATTGTATTGTATTAACAGTAATTTTTCCTATTCTTAATTGTTTTCCTCATTTTTTTTTCTGTTATAAATCATGGGAACAGGAGAGATTGTGAAATTTTAAGTGCTTTTTTGTACAAATGGTGATAGATGTGAATAAATTCATACACAATAACCTTAGAAGTCATAGCTACCTATTACTTCACATCGTTCCTTAAGGGTAGGTTTCTTCTGAAGTTCTCAATTATTATATTTCTTAAAGAAGAAATGACTTCCTGTTTAAGAATAAATAATCTGTTTTTTAGCTTTAAAGTCATCAATTTATGGTTTTTCATTTTCTCTTATTTTGTCTAATGAGCAGAAAATATAATTGTAGTACATTTTGAGATTTCGTTTTTATTTTATTCATTAAAAACACTTTTTCTGAGAATGTCCAATATAATATGGCCATTAAGAAGCAAATTCATTCCTAGGTGTTCACAACTTACCAGTTAAATAAGTCAGTATTCATAAGGACAACTCTATTGCTGCTATCAAGTGATTTTCATTGTTATGAAACCATATGATCTCAGAATTTTAGAAAACCTCAGAGAACAGAGACCCCAGCTCTCCTGAGAGCCCCAGCATAGCCCATCAACATCAACAATCGGTAATCACCAAGCTCTGTCAATGACAGGGCCTCACTAAATAGCAGAAGCAAAAAATCTATGATACTGCTGACTACTACATAGATGTTTTAACATAATTTAAAACTGAAGTGCTCTGTTGTGTGTATGCTGCCTTACTAGCAAATATATTTGCAAAAAAACCGAAAAATTTTATGGAATTATGCAAAGCTTTGCAACTGCTTTCCATCACATTTTCTATCTATAACACAGCAGTGATCTCTCATTCTATATTCTAACTCAAGAAGCAGCAAGAATATCTGCTTTTCTTCAAAACTTTTGCATTGACTATAACATGCAATCTCAAAATTTACCATTTACCATTTCATCGTTTTGAAAGGCAGTAGCATCAGGGAAAAAGAAGAAAACTAGTTCTTATATTTTTCTGGATTTTCAAAAATGAAGTTTGCTTCTTCACTACACTCCAGGCATGCACCCTTCTAGTTCTTTCTAAATTATCCCTGAGCCTTTGCCTGAGGGTCTTTACTTCCTGTAGTGATTAATTTAGACAGATATAGCCAGTTATTTCTTTCCTTTTATCTCAGGCGCCTAACCACTAATTTTTGCTATCAAGAACAAGTGACAAAGGGGAATTAAACGCATTCTTGAGCTCACCTGTGAAGAGTTCCCTCTCCTGTACAGAACGAAAACAGAGTATATCCTGTATTTAAACATGAGCTAAAATCAACTGTAGTTACAGTTTGCCCTTCTCTGCCCATCCCTCAGTTTAGCAATATGTACAGAACACGCGTTGTGCGTAGAACGAACTGTGAACATCATCACCTCGACTGGCAGGCAGGCAACTAACTGTAGTGTTTTAGCGCCGTCTGGTGTTGGCGCCTAGAAAAGCAGCTGGCATAATTTATACCGTATTTAGTATGTGACAGGTACTGATCTTTCTGCGATTTTCAAGGAATTCTCTGTTGTAATCAACAAACGCAACTGAATGTGAAAACATATGTATTAATTGTTGAAAGAAAGAAAAATCTCACAATAGCCTTTTAACCTCTGCATCATTTTATTTCTATTCAACGCCCCTATTATTTATCTGAGAAAAAGATTGTGAACAAAAACAGTATACAACATACTCTTTCCAAAAATATAGTAATTAAGGAAATATAGAGAGTGCCTTCAATTTATTTAAAATTTATTTTACATTTCAGGGTGTTTAGGAGAATGTTAATCTTAAACAACAGAGAGATTAAAGTGATCAGAATTGCTTCATTCATTTTTTTAAAAATTATTTTTCTATGTTGCAACTCTTATTTCACAGATAAGAAAACTACTCTCAGAAAATTCGCTTTAAAATAAAAGTAGTTTGGCTTGTCTTTCACATGATTCTGACTGTCTGACTGAGCATTTTTAGACTATGAAAAGGGATGAGAAGAAATAGCCAAAACCAAGTTAATGCTAGAAGAACTAAGCAGCTGAACTTACATAAGAGCCAAGCAAACATCTCACAGAGCAGTGAGGGTTCATTTAGCAAATGATTTTTTTCCAGCGAACTAAGGAGTAGCCTCATAAACCCCTAAAGACGAGTCATTTATCCACCCTTCTCATATATCTGTTGGACCATATCCATGTCAAAATTAAAGTTGTACACATGGAGGAAGACACAAAGTACAAGCAAACCACTTTCTCCTGAAATATGTGAAAACATTTTGTGCCCTCCATAATGTAAAAACTACCCAAGCCAACATGCACAGAAGGAAAATAACTAAAGGCAGAATCTAATTGTTAATGACTTTGAGAAATATGATCAATTTTAATATCCCTAGTCATTATATCCTATTTCACAAGCTCAATAACTTTTCATTACCGTGTAAAATAGGCATAATAATGATAATATACTGATTACTGTGCTAGAGAAGATCATTCTTAACTTTCTCTAATGAGCAGTTTGAATTTAAATTGAACTTTTTTTAATTCAAAGGTTAGAAATCCAAAGCTGCTTAAATTGAAAGTAAAATGGAACATTTGTTTTGCTTTTAATCAAGTAAAGCACAAGAAATTATAATCAATTCTTCATTTATTTAAAAGAACGTAAGGCATGGTTACTTTTAAGATGTAACCATTTTCTTAAAGTAATGACACCTTATATTAAGTTCCAACTCCAGATGGTACCTGGACATGGGAATGCTTATACGTAATCACGGCAGAAGCGGGCAAGACCCTTAGAGCCATGTGCGAGATACTGTCCTATGTTCTGAGTCCCCGCTTGCCCTTGCAACACAGTGGCATTTTCCTTCCTGCTTGCTGGCGCCTGTTGACACCCACTTCCGAAGTCAAGAGTTGGTGGATCTAGTGGTCTGCTCTTTTCAGTAAGCTCAGAGCCTAGTGTCCCCTTCCTGACTCAGCCCACCATGATCTTGGCCATATTCTTAGTGTGGCTTCTGTCTAGGCCCTGAACCTTTGTTTCTGTCCTAAGGTCATACCTCCCCTTTCTACAGAAGCCCGATAATAGGTCTGAAATTTCCAAATTCATCTTCTTTCCCTACCCCCCTGGGAATTCCTAAATGGCTTTTGGGCCACATGAGAACTTAGAAAGAACATGCATGGAGGAGCACAATTTTGGCTCTTTTTCTGTCTGAATGCACTATCACCACTTCTCAATCACTATGGCTGCACTACTGCACACTGCGAAGTGATCTCTCCCCAAATCCCCAAATGTGAAACTAAGTATAGCTGTTTAATATCAGCTGTATGGATTTCCTTCACTCTTCTGTTTTTCCCATGAAAGATGTCTACATTTTCTTCCTGAGGGACAGCAACTTCCCATACATCAAAATCGTCTCCTACCTCAGAATCGTTCACTTGCACACACACACGCACCCCCTACCCCCACTGTATTCTTCACTAGCACTAAAAATAGTGGAAAGAATGCAAGAGGAGGAATCAGACCACCAAGAAGAGAAAAACATCCAGAGTTCATTCAAAAATGTCTATTCAAATGAAAGTATTTCCTTGATAACCCTACTTACATGTGTTAGATAGGACTCTCCAGATAAAGGGAGTTTTAAGGAACATTTTCCCTTTTCCATTATCTGATTTCTTTTATTGTTTAATTTCTTATAAATTAAACACCTACAGTTATATACATATGAGTGAAAATACAAGGCCATTACTTAGGCCTTCTTCAAACAAATACTCTCTAAATGTTGGTTCAACCTCCAATTTTTGTCGGCATACTGAACCTAGCTAGAATATGTCTAGCATATTCTTTATGTCCAAAATAAAGGACTGATTATGTTTAGTGATAGAACATTACAGTTTTACTTATTTGGAATTCTGTTTTAATTCAAAGTCTTCTTCATTCATTACCGGATAACATTAGTCACTAGCATTTACTAGGCATCTAGATACTTTACTTGGATATACTAAAAATGGCTTTTTTCACTACATCAATTTCATAAACTATGCCGTATCTCAGGAGGTATATTTAAAGGTTCATATTTAGATGGTAAAGTACAGTTCACTTCCATGTTACCATAGTACCTCCTGCATTATTCCAGTTTAGAAGGAAACAGATGGTAAAAAGAAACTTCAAACTTCAAGAGGCTTCATTTGGCTGGTCTTGTGGTCAAATATAAGGTCTAAGTTGCCCCTGATAGTAAGCACCTCTACCTCTACCTCAACAAGACGTACATTAGGAGAAACAAAACATGATGTCCTATTTTGTGCTCAAATGTATAGCCTATGTTGCAAGAAGCAGGATCATTTTACTTTTCATCAGTTACCTAAGGCCATAAGTGAAAGTCTGGCTTAACTGGCACTATATTTTTGTCAAGTTTAGTGTCATCTATAGACTGGCTGTCTGTGGTCCTTGGCCCAGCAGCCTTTAATCAGGCCCTACCTGGGTAACTAGATTAATTTTTGTCTGCTAGGTAGTTTCTCTGGCTCTAGTCCAATTCCCCTTCAATTCAAACAACTTACAGAGTGATTTCTCTAAAATAAAAATATGGTCATGACAGATCAAATTCCTTTAGCTTTCAAAATAGAGTTAAAACTCTCATGTTGGTTAATAATGCTCTTCATTCCCACGTCTTCATTTTTCAGTTACGCTCGAATTTGGTCATTGTTCTCATCCTTGCTATTCAAAGTCCCTGGAACAGCAGAATCTAGATCTCTGAATTAGAATCTACATTTTAACAAATCCTTAAGTCATTTTCAGGCACATTAAAGTTTGAAAAGCACTGGTATATAAAATACTAATATATTAACTATTTGCATGTATGTCAGAACTATAAAAAACTCAAAGGAGTACTCTTTTAAAATTGGTTCATTTACTTGCAGCAAAATACATATATATCTATAAATTTTTGTTTGCCCATAAAATCTCAAAACATTAGCAAGACATTGGTCATGAAACTGAACTTCAGTTACCTGTCATATTTTGGGAAAAAATTTGAGATGTATATTCCCAGGGATCTTGCTTTGTTGAAGAACCACGTAGTAGGTGCCAGAACTGCACTCATGCCTGCAGTTTAAGAGGGACAGTATCAAGGGCTCTCATCCCCAGCGTATTGCAAAACCCTACTAAAAGCAAACTCCTACTGTTCTTAAACCAACCAGGGATTGGTGGGAAAGGCTCTGAGGAGGATATGAACATTCTTCTAATATAAGCAAGACCACATTAGTCTCAAACCTGAAAACAGAATCTACACTTGCCAAAATTATTTCACTTCTGCCAGTTTCCAAAAAATAATTGAGTAAAGCCCTATTTTTATTATTATCTTAATATTTTACTTGTATAGGTTTGGGGGATAATTTTTGACATGTTGTTGAGTTTAAAACAAATCTGTATATTTAGGACTATTTATTTTAGCTCATGGTACTTTTTTGGTTGAAAGATAACGTTAGCAGATGGAAAGTCCTGACTGCGAGTTGTCCAGGTTCTCGGCTTGTTGAACGAAGAATTGAACAAAATGCACAAACAAAGCAACAAAGAGTGAAGCAAGGAAAGCACAGATTTATTGAAGCAAAAGGACACTCCACAGAGTGGGAGTGGGCTACAGCAAGCAGCTCAAGGGCCCTGATTGCACTGTTCCTTAGGGTTTTCATTAGACTAAAATAATTTGGTAACACCCTTAGGTACCTTTTAGAGGCCTCCAATTGGTTACACACTATGCAAATAAAGGTTTGGTCCATGACCAATCAGAGGCTGAAGTGAAGGCTTGGCCCAGACCAATCAGAGACATTTCCCGTTTGTGTCATAGAGGGAAGGGTTTTTTTAGAGGGAAAGGCCTCTAACCTCTTGTCACTTGGGCATGGAGAGGTAGGGTTTTCCTCTCAGTCCAATTCCAAGAAGTCAGCTGCAGTTTGGCCTTACGCTCCCTGTCTCCAGACCCCTTCTCCTACCTCAATAATATCCTAGAAATCTTAAAAAAAAAAGTTTGATAAGTGAGTAATACAAAAATACAGGCCAAGTGCATATACCTAACTTGTTATAATTTGCTATTTATGAAATCATTAAAATGCATGTTATAAAAATGTCCAGCATTTTAAATGAGCTAGGAAGAAAATTAATTTTTGCTTGTACTTTTCTTAATATTTTTATTTCATAAATTTCTATTACTAAATTCAACACAAAATGTATGAAAGTCAGATGTTTCACTATGTATTTTCCTACATATTATGTTTTGAAATCTCAAAAATCAAATAAAATCATATTCTATTGGTTTCCTTTCCTTTCAATTTATCATCATATATAAACAGGACTAAAAATTACTCTTTCATAACTTCTAAACATTTATTCTCTAAATAAGCTAGCGAGTAAATAAAATGTCATAAGAAATCTCTACACATTAGGAAATTGGTCCAACAGCTCAGAAGTACTTGGCACATGGTATTCTCTCAAGAAAGCATGAAAAAAGAGATTTTAATAGAAATTTAACAGATAAAATATGTGTGTTGATCATATTAGTATATATCATCTGAAAAAGTAGGGTTGTAGATGTACATGTTTATTATTAAAATATATTTTAAGTCTAGGCACAGTGACTCACGCCTGTAATCCCAGCACTTTGGGAGGCCAAGGGGAGTGGATCACTTGAGCTCAGGAGTACGAGACTAGCCTGGGCAACATATTAAAACCCCGTCTCTACAAAAACTACACAATTTATCCCAGGATGGTGGCGTATGGCATATGCCTGTAGTCCCAGCTACACAGAAGGCTGAGGTGGAAGGACCATTGCTTGAGCCTGGGAGGCAGAAGCAGAGGTTGCAGTGAGCTGAAGTCGTAAAACTACACTCTACCCTCTCTCAAAAGAAAAAGATATTTTAAATGTTTTGTCTTCTTTCTAAATAATTTGTCCTTTAAATGGATTTGAAACCATATATATATAAATAAATGCCTTAGATAAATTTGTATTATGATCTCACCTACAGCTTAGTAATTTTGATTTATTTCTTTTTTAGTTTAAATACCTCTTCTGTTAATATCTTTTAGTAAGTCTTTTTATCTAAAAGGCAATAGCAGACATTCAGAACTAAGAAAATGTATACCATGAACATACTCTCACCAAAAAAAACTGAAAATGAATGAGATCAATTTGGCTCTATATTAATAAAAACTTCTTTAGTCATCTGGGGTTTACTTTTGTGGGATAAGACTGAGATAAGCTAAGTTTTATTATTTTTGTAGTAAATAGTTTTGTATTTTCTTTTTTTCCTGCTCAAATGCCCTTCTGCTTAATTGGAGGTTCCCAAACTTCCTTGGTTCATGGCACCCTTAAATAATGTAGTATTACTTAATAACTACTCTTAAACTATTCAATAGCCACAATTGCATATTAATGAAGCATGTGTGCCTACTCATCACAGCCATAACTTCTCAAACCTCAAAAGCAGATAGGACACCTCCAGCCTCATTTCTTGTTACACATCGATTTTCGTATAGGATGTGCTTTTTTATCAAAACACCCATCAAAAATCCAGTTTAGCAAAAATGTGACATCACAGAAAGAAATGAAGTACAATCAAAATTATGAACTACCTTAAGCTGGTAATTGCACATATACAAAAGATGTCCTGTATTCTTCTGTTTCTCTCGATAACTGAAAACATCTCATTGTGTCAGTTTACGGCAATACCCCCAGACATCTTGGCACATACTTTGGGAACCACAAGATTCTTTTCTTAATCTTGAAATTGCATAATACTGTCATACTACATAAAAGTATTGGTCTCTTATAATTAAATATGCTTGCTTATAAGGATCCATTTTTATTTGTAATATTTGCAGTTTAAATGAATCCTTTAAATTTTTTATTGTTATATTTTTTCTATCAAAAAATATACCCAATATCTATAAGTTGAATACCTATTCTCTGTCATCCAAGTCTTACATCTCCCTGCTCCCTTCTGTTGATTGGTTTTTATTTTTCTCCTCATTCTGAAAAAGATTCTGAAGTTATGATTCTTCCATATAGTCTTTCTTTCTTTTTTTTTTTTTTTTTAGACAGAGTCTTGCTCTGTCACCCAGGCTGGAGTACATTGGAGTGATCTCCGCTCACTGCAACCTCCAGGATTCAAGCGATTCTCCTGCCTCAGCCTCCCGAGTAGCTGGGATTACAAGCATACGCCACAACGCCCAACTAATTTTTGTATTTTTAGTAGAGACGGGGTTTCACCATGTTGGCCAGGCTGATCTTGAACTCCTGACCTTAGGTGATCTGCCCGCCTGGGCCTCCCAAAATGCTGGGATTACAGGGCGTGAGCCACCACAACTGGCCTCCATATTAGTCTTTTAACTTTCTCCAGTTTCAGTTCTGCCTGTCACTGCTTGAGGTGTGTATTAGTCTACTAGGGTTGTATCATATCAAAATGCTGGGGGGACTTAAACAATAGATGTTTATTTTCTCACAGTTCTGGAGGCTGAAGTCCAAGATCAAACTGCTGGCAGGGTTGGTTTCTGGTGCAGCCTCTCTCCTTGGCTTGTAGACATCACCTTCTCCCTGTGTCCTCCTGTGGCCTCTTCGTGTGTGCTCACTCCTGGTATCTCTTCCTATTCTTACAAGGACACCAGCCTTTTGGATTAGGATCCACCCTATGGGGGAGGCCTTTATTACCTCCTTCAAGACACTGTCCCCAAATACAGTCGCATTTGAGGTTAGAGCCTCAGCATAAGAACTTTAGGGTCACGTAATTCAGTGCATAACAAGGTGTATACGGAAACTCCGTAAGTGTATTCATTTAAACACATCTTTTTCACTTCACTCGCTTTTCTGTTAATTTTGTATACGCCTCTTAGCTCCTCTTTCATCTTTTTGTTTTATCTTGTCTTTTATTTCTCATTCCAGATAGTTTATGTTTTTCTGAATTTAGTTAATAGAAAAAGAGGCCATCTTCTAAATGTTTTCTACAGGATATCCTTTCTCTGCTATAACCTTTGTCTTTTATGTTACAGGATGTCTCCACTAGACCCACTCTGTTGGTTTTCCTGCTGTTCTCGTCTGTTGATTTATCTTTCTGTAAGTAGAAAACTACTATGACACCATTTCTAGTTTTTGTTTACAAATAAAATTAAAGTTCTGTGAATTATCCATGGCTCCTTTCACTGTATACACTTGGTTGCTTTCAGAGTTCTCTTTCTTTCGGTGGAAGCCTCATTGATGTGCATTGACTGACTCTAATGAATGTTTCAGCGCTTTGCCATCTCCTATTGAGTGTGAAACTGCAGGACTGAGAAGGGATTTAGTAGTTTCCATTACTTGGTCATCTGATTATGATAATTGGAGTTTATTTCTGAAGTCAAAAATAGTCCACTTATCTTTCTTCCCAAAAAAGCATATATGGAAGAAAAAACCCAGAATGCACCACTTTTGTGAGTTTTCTAAGGCTACCCCTTTATATTTACTGATTTTATATTGAATGTAAAGTACCTTATTCTAAGCACTTCTGTCAATAGCTACCTTGTGTCAATGGAAACTGAAGTTCCAGAATCTGTTCATCAAACAAGTATTAATGGAGGAATGAGGGTAACGAATACCTATGGCTGGCGGCTTAAGAGAATGGTTTCTCTTGCTCAGGAATATACAAGCTTTGTCTGTAGTCTAGGTGAGCAATAGACACAGATGTTTGGATGACCTAGGAATCTGCTAGCGGCTTGAAATCCACAGACTTTAAGATTGATCATGTAATTATACCCTCTGTTTAATATTAAAAAGATGAATATTTAATTGTCCCTATGTCAGTATAAAAATCATTAACTTACAAGTGCTCCTAGCCTTCCTTTGCCCTACTCTCATAAAGGATCTTCTAAGTTGTCCCATTTGGGTCTCTTTTCTACCCCCTCTGCTTTATGGAGGACCTTCCTTATTAGACCTGGGTGTTTTGGCTTTTGTGAGAAAGAATTGGAGGAAGGCTAAAGGGTATGAGGAAAATGTGAGATTCACAAAGATTACAGAAAAATTGTGGCCTGGAGAATGATGGGCATGGGAGCAGCTTTGGGGTGAGTCAGGTGGACGGAAAAGGAAATTCAAGGAGGTTTACAGCCCTGTTGAGGACCAAGTATTCCCATTATTGTATGATTTTGAAATTACTCTTGCTTTTCAGGACATTTCCCTTTCAACAGTGGGGTTGAGTTACCCAGGTCAGCATTTCGGAGTGCTACATTTGAGGGTGGTAACGGGAGTTAAAGCCAAGGTTTGAAGCCAAGATTTAAAGCCAAGGTGTCGTACCCAGCCGGATTTCAGATTTAAATTACCAGCCTCAATCTGAGCTGCTTATGTATTTGCACCAAGCCTTCCTAAATTCTGAAGAAAGAGAAAGTCTGGGCCCTGTATGAGTAGGGATGGTTTTGGGCCACCACCAGAAAATAAAAGGGGAGTGTGTGGAGACCACACTAAAGTTGGAATTTCAGTTTAGGGGAATGCCTGGTTTGGTCCTGGATGTTCCAGGCAGAAAACCAAATTTGTGCAATGTTATCCCAGTTAACTCAACTGAGAAAATGTTTTAAACTTCCTTGGAAATGCCAGGAATTTGACTCTTAAGTGGACACCAAATTTTTTACAAAGATGCCAGACCTATTGTCTTAGCTGGTACAGAGCTTCAACCTAGCTCCACCTCATGCAAACAGCCTTACGGACATGGTCTTGCTTTGGAGATTTCCAGTTGGAACTCCCAGGGCAAACTACTTGCAGTCAGAAAATTGAAACATTCATAGAAAATCATTGGTAGAATTTAGAAAGGGCTTTCCCTTCAATTAATCAGGGATAAGAAATTCTAGACCTCTTTCCATGTTCAAACACTTAGATCAGTTCCAGTGGCTCAGCCTATAATCCCAGCACTTTGGGAGGCCAAGGTGGGCGGATTATGAGGTCAAAAGTTTGAGACCAGCCTGATCAACGTGGTGAAACCCCGTCTGTACTAAAAATACAAAGATTAGCCAGACGTGGTGGCGCATACCTGTAATCCCAGCTACTCAGGAGGCTGAGGGAGGAGAATCACTTGAAGCGGGTGGTGGTAGTTGCAGTGAGCAGAGATTGCGTCATTGCATTCCAGCCTGGTGACAGCTAGATGCTGTCTCAATAAATAAATAAATAAATAAGAAAGAAAAAAAAATAAAGGAAACGTGAATCTCTCATAATTAGCAGTAAACGCATCTGCTTTTTGCTCCAGATGGAGATACCAGTTCTGTCTTCCAAGGTTCTTCACGATACAAGTATTTTTGAAAATATAGTTCGAAACGAAGTCAATCAGTGTCTCTGCTTTCAAGAAGTAAAGAAATATGGGAGACCCATAGAAAATTGCCTCCTAAAAACATGCATGTATGCTGTTGTGTTTTCTTACTTTTAGTAACTATTGCCAAATGTTTTCTTTAAAAAAAGCTGGAGAAATTTAATGCTATAATACTTGCAGAAGCTAGTTTCCCTACATCTCACTAGCCTTGATCTTATGTGTTCCTTTTATTTTGGTTGAATGGCAAAAATAATATAGAACCGTTCCTTTCATTTCATTTCTCTGACTACTTTAGAATTTTGTACGTTTTCATAATCTTATTAGGTATTTGTAGTTTTTCTTTTGTCACGCCTATTTATGTTTGCTTTTTACTCTACGATTGTTTTTTGCTTGTCTGTTTTTTGGGTTTTTTTTTAGAGATGGGATCTTGCTGTGTTGCCCAGGCTAGTCTGGAACTCCTGGCCTCAAGGGATCCTCCTGCCTCAACCTCCCAAAGTGCTAGAACTACAAGTGTGAGCCACTGCCCCTGGCCTTTATTTTTTAATTATACATTTCTAGGAAGAATTTATGCTAGGGATAATAAATGTTTGTTACAAATACTTTTTCTACTTTTTTTAAAGATTTCTTAGCTGACTTTTGCCATACACATTCTAAAATTAGGGGTTGGTAAACTTTTTCTTCCTTAATTTTTTTACTCTTTAAACCAAATCATAAACAAGCACCTTACAAATTTTCTTTTAAAATATTTATCATTTCATTTTGTATCAGTGGTTAGTTTAACTAGGACTTATTTTCTATGTAATGTAAGCTGAGAGTGTATCTCTGATTTTGTTGAAGAATTGCTAGTTACATTAACATCATCTACTTAATAAGCCATTCTTTTGCAACTGAATTGCAATACCAACCTTGTCATATTTTCATTTCTCACATATATTTATATCTACTGTTGGTCCCTATATTCTGTTCCATTTATATACTTGTTCATTTCTGTGTGAACATCATATTGTTTTGATTAGAATATAATCCAAAATAAGGTAAGTTCTCCCACCCAATGGCATACAGGTAAATAATTAACTGACTGTCTTCAAAACCCTGACTTATATCCTTTGCCTATTTCTGTGGAATAATTATTCCATCACCTGATTTAAGGGTATCAGTATGACGTCACTTTTGTTTGCATTGAGAAGAGAGACACACAATTTGTACTTCCACTTTTTTTTACAACGTGGTGGTTTGTTTTTGTTTTTTTCAAGTTTTCTTTTTGTATTTCAATAGGTTTTTGGGGAACAGGAATTGTTTGATTAAACGAGTAAGTTCTTTAGTGATGATTTCTGAGATTTTGGTGTACCCATCACCCAAGCAGTGTACACTGTACTCAGTGTGGAGTCTTTTATCCTTCACCCCCACTTATCCTTTCCCCTGAGTTCCCAAAGTCCATTGTATCATTCTTATGCCTTTGTATCCTCCTAACTTAGCTCCCACTTACGAGTGAGAACATACAATGTTTGGATTTTAAAATCATAATTACCTATTCTTTGACAGTTTGGAGTAACTTGTCTGTAAAATCGTCCTTGCCATGTGTTGTCTTCGTCTTATTCATATGAATATGTGTTTGTGTAAATGCAAAGATTGTTACTAATAATTTAGCTTCTTTAATGATATAAGATGATTCAACTTCCTATTTATTCCAAATTCAGTTTTGGTAGTAATTTTTCTACAAATATGTTCACTTATCCTAAGTTTTCAGATTTCAGCCAACCAAGTTATTATGATATTCTATGTTATCTTTTTAATATGCACTGTAGCTAAATTGTGCCCCTTAATCATTTCTTAACAAAGTATTTCTGACTGTTTTCTTGTTATCTTGATCAATTTTGTCAAAAGTTTGTCGAAAAGATTTTTCCTTAAAACATTCTTGTGCCTTTTTGATCCTCTCAATTATGACTTCATCACCATTATTTCTTTGGCATTCTTCTATCCTTAAGAAGTTTTTTCCTAAAATAAGAATTTAAGACTAAAAAGTTTTTGCTGGGTATGACGGCACACATCTGTAGTCCCAGCTGCTCAGGAGGCTGAGGTGAGAGGATCCCTTGAGCCCAGGAGGTCGAGCCTGCAGTGAGCTGTGATCGCACCACTGCACCAATCCAGTCTGGGTGACAGAGTGAGACCCTGTCAAAAAAGGGAAGGGAAGGGAAGGGAAGGGGAGGGAAAATGAGGTGAGGCGAGGGGAGGGAAAATGAGGTGAGGCGAGGGGAGGGGAGGGCAGGGGAAGAGAGGGAAGGGGAGGAGAGGGAAGGGGAGGGAAAGAAAGCTCTACAATTTTTTTGGAAGTACTACTTTAGCTATGCCCATATGATTTGATATGTATTTTTGCTATCATTTAGTTCAAAATAGTTTCTAAATTTCAAAACTATTTTTGAGTTATGATTAGTTTTAATTTTTCAACTTCATAACATATAGCAGTTAAAAGTAATATTGTGTTAATTATTTCAAACTAAACTTCAGTCTTTGTAGATCTCTCCAGAGATTTCTCTGTTTTATACATTTGTCCATAATGTGAGCAGGACATGCTCCAGCTGTCCTCTTGGGACTTGCCCTCAGGCTCCAGGCTCTAGAGTCCATCTCACAGGATCTTAGCACTGGGGGTCCTCTTGTCTCAGGAGACTGCCTCTTATGAGAGGCCACTCAAAGATTGTTACCTTTATGGTATGTACTTACCATCTTGATTAAAACAGCCTGCTTTAGCAAAGTGAGGAGAGAGGTCAGCAATTGGGGAAGACTGACTTCCCACCATTTTGCATAGCATGGAAGTACGAGTTCTAAATGTGTTCACACTGTAGACGAGGGAAGCTTTATTTTATCTTTTGATTTTTATTTTTTCGAGACAGGGTCTTACTCTGTCTCCCAGGCTGGAGTGCAGTGACTCAATTATGGCTTACTGCAGCCTTGACCGCTCCAGGTTCAGGTAATTCTCCCACCTCAACCTCCCAAGTAGCTGAGATTACAGGTACGCACCACCACGTCCAGCTAATTTTTAAAATTTTTGTAGAGACAAGTTTTCACCGCGTCACCCAGACTGGTCTAGAACTCCTGGTCTCAGGCAATCCTTTCACCTTGGCTTCCCAAAGTGCTGAGATTATAGACATGAGCCACTGTGCTGGGCCTGAGGGAAGCTTTGAATGAGACAAGGCTGAAATTGTGATACTATAAAATGTATGTAATTATGAAACTATGCCAAAACTACCTTTAAATGACAAAAAATTATGAAGTTGCATGCCCCAAATTTTGTCCAGAAACTAGAAAACAGCCCACAGATGAGGATTTAAACTCTAGAAAACCCAGGACTCTACATACCTAATAAGTTGTATAATGAGAAATTTCTTGTTCTTAAAATTTTATCTAAACCTCAAAGCAGAGCAGTAGGTAGGAATTCTGCATTCTAGGGAGTGATCATGAAGCTGTCACTCCTATCTTTCCAGGGATTGTCCAGCAATGGCAACCAGTTGTCACACTATCCAGCCCGTATCAGCAGAAGATTGGGGTATATCTAGAAGAAAGAACCTGTGCTGGAAGTAGGTTTTTGGCCTATGAATGAAGAAAAGAGGAGAGATGCTGCCCCCTGCTCACAGTGAGCTCCAAAAGAGGGTTCTCCAAGAGATCTGCTTCAAGAGATGGCAGTTTTCGGTAAGAAGGAGAAGTTGGCACCTCCCTCCCTGGCTTGATGTTTGCAGAACTGCTGGGAGGCAGAGCTTCTGGGAAGCGGAGCTGCTGGGAAGTACATTTCCACATCAGTGCACCGAAGTCAACTGGTAAAAGAGTTCCTGGGAGAGCTCAACTTGGATGCCCTGGATTTGGTAACCAAGGAAGAAAGAGAAACTTGGAAGCATCGAAATGATGAGAAAGTGGAAGTGAAAAGCAAGGAAGAATAGAAGAATAAACTAACTTTCTCCCACCCTTCTCTGCTGCAGGCCCACTAATGATAGTGGGGGCTTGAGCTGGAGAGGAGAAGGTTTCCATCGGATGTGAGCTTGAACCTGATTGGAAACCTTAATACCTCTAAGTGGATGAATTGGCTTCAAATACTATTAAAGAAATGGCGAAGGGAGAAACAGGCAGAAAATGTTTGAGGGCAAAAAGACAAACACATTTGCTACTCGTATCTCTCTGAGTTTAGTCCATTCAGTAAAATGCAAAGCAAATGTAAATTTAGATAGAGAATAGACAGGTATACAACTAACATATTAAAGCGTGAAGTATCATGTACATATGTATTCCTTTTTTAGTAAATGTTAACTTATCTCTGTTTTTTCTATCTTTTCTATTAATATGAATTTTATTCATTTATTTCCTAATGTTGAACTATCTTATTAGTTCTATAATGGATGTATTTATGATGAAATCGTCTTTTAATATGTTGATGCATGTTTGCTAAATTTAGAATTTTTTAACCTTAATATTTATAATTAAATGGAACTATAGTTTTTGTTGTGTTTTCTTTTGTTTGTATTACCTTATCTTTATGTTTCAGTATCAATCTTATCTAATTTCATAAAAAGATTTTTAAATTTTTATTATTTTTTCCATTTCCAGAATTCTTTTTTTTTTTTTTTTTCTTTTAATATGTTGATGCATGTTTGCTAAATTTAGAATTTTTTAACCTTAATATTTATAATTAAATGGAACTATAGTTTTTGTTGTGCTTTCTTTTGTTTGTATTACCTTATCTTTATGTTTCAGTATCAATCTTATCTAATTTCATAAAAAGATTTTTAAATTTTTATTATTTTTTCCATTTCCAGAATTCTTTTTTTTTTTTTTTTTTTTGAGATACAGTTTCGCTCTTGTTGTCCAGACTGGAGTGCAATGGTGCGATCTCAGCTCACTGCAACCTCCGCCTCCCAAGTTCAAGTGATTGTCCTGCCTCAGCCTCCCGAGTAGCTGGGATTGCAGGTGCCCACCACCACACCCGGCTAATTTTTTGTATGTTTAGTAGAAACAGGGTTTCACCATGTTAGCCAGGCTGGTCTCAAACTCCTGACTTCAGGTGATCCGCCTGGCTCAGCCTCCCAAAGTGCTGGGATTACAGGAAAGAGCCACTGTGCCCAGCCTCAGAATAATTTTTAAAACACTGCCAAAATTGGCTATTGTTCCTTTGTAGAAATAATTTTTCTAAACTATCAGTTTCTGTATACTTTCTATATCTGTGGGCAATTTGGTCATTTGTATTGCAAAAATGCAAAGCTAAATTGACAAATTCACTATCATAGTGTAGTTTTTAACATAGGTCTTAGTAATTGATAAGTCAGTCAAGTTTTTAAAATAAAAAATATTTAAACAACATAATAATTACCACCGTTTCAAATTTTACAACTTAAGGCCTACAAATGCCTAGATTATGACAGTATTTGTTTGCTAAAGGACCTTTGTCCGCTTTCCTGATCCTTCTGTCTGTATCTCTCCACACTCACAGAAGGCAGTCAGTGATGGTGTGTGCATCTTGACTAAAAGTAGGGAACATCAGGTAACTGATTCCACTAGTGGATGATCTATGAACGTGTGAGAATATCTCATGTAAGAGCGAATTAACAGGGCACCAACTCCTAAATGCAATTCTACAAATGCCATTAAGCCTGTTGCCCTGGTTCTCGCAATGCACAGTAGTACAGCATATAGGTGCTGAGGCTAAAGAGTTGCAAATGGACTTGGAATAAGGAAACAGAAAACCTCATTGCAGGCACATCTCTTCGTGAAGGCAGTGCCTTGCCTTTGACTGTCAACTTAATGACCACTTCCTCTGGTGGTGAGCCCTGGCGACCCACCCCACTTTAGGGTCACATCTTTCCTCCAAGCAGTGCTGTTCAGTGAGATTCCTTTCAAGATAACTTCCTGCTATCTCCCTTTCACAGGAGTCACATCTGGTCCCCAGACATCCATATCACTGCATTGTTATCTACAGAAGAGTAAATGTCTCTCCACACAGGCGTCTTTACTCCATTATCAAGCAGAGGCAGTCCCAGCCTCTTGTTTTTATTTTTCTCGTAGTGAGAGTCAGTCTCAAACCCTTAAGCTGTCTCATAGACAGAAAGAATAAACATCTACTCTATAAAGAGAGAATATTTTAGAAATTAACATTCTTGGAACTTTAGAAGAAAATAAGTGAAAACAGGAAAATCTGAAAAATAGAATAATAAGGGGAAGACTAACTTTAGAACATACTCAAATATAAAGCTACAAAATTCCTAATCTTATTTGAAATCAACGGTATCGGGAGAAGGTCTGGGGCTATTGCTACAAACATCACAGAGTGTGAGTGGGAACCCGCAGGAAGAGGACACAGACGTTTCCCATCTCTCCCAATCCCATGGAGACACACACACGGGCTGGGCAAGTCACACTTTTATCGTGGAATGTGCTCTGGCAGTCAGACCTTACCAGCCTGCTGCTCTCATTCTTGTAGGTTAATGTAGATGCTGTCTGGCCAAAGAAGCTGCACAATTGTGCTAGAAGCACCCGAAGACCTTGTGGAAAGTTGAAACCAAGTGAACCCTTCTTACCAGAAGGAAGAGAAGCCACAGGTCTCCACTACTGTGCTGTCAGGCAATGCAGAGAGAGCTATTGGGGATAGCAGGGGACAAATGTCTCTCCACAAATTGGAAGAAAAAGTTCATAAAAAGAACCAAACACATACAGGGATTCAGTACATGATAAAGGTAGAACCCCAAATGATGGAGGAAAGATAGATTACTCAAGCAGTTTCGAGACAGTGAGATAAATACTTGGAAATATACATGTCAGTGGGATCCAAACTATGCCTAAACATAAGTAAATTCCAAATGCGTTGAACATTTAAATTGTTTTAAATTATAAAACCATGGCAACTTAATTCAACATATACATAAACACATATACATATATACTTGTAGGTATTTTATTTTTAAAATACAAATAGAAACACTATGCACACTCCTCTGCATCCTGCTTGTTTCTACCTAATAATACATGGACACACACAGACATCTCTTGGAATATTAAACAAGCGACTGATAACAGTGGCTGCTTCTGAGGATGGGTGCTGGTGGTCTTTGAAAGAAACTCCAGATACTTTATGCCTTTTACAATTTTGTCCCATTTACTTCTATTGCACCTTATAAAATAATAAGCAAGTTCTTAAGGAAGCAAAAAGAATTCAAGATAAGTGAGTTTTGAGGATCTTTATGTTATGGGCTGAACTGCATCTCCCCAAAATGTATACCTTGAAGTCTTAATCCCCAGGACCTCAGAGTGTGACTATATTTGGAGACAAGGTCTTTATAAAGGTGATTAAGTTAAAATGAGGTCCTCAGGATGAATCCTAATTCATTGTGACTGGGTGTCATTACAACAGGAGGAGATTAGAACACAGACACGAATAGAGAGAAGACCATGTTGGAAACAAAGGGAGAAGACGGCCATCTACAAGCTAAGGCAAGAGGCTTCAGAAACCAACCCAGTCAACACGTTTATCTGGAACTTCCAGCTGCCAGAATTGTGAGAAAACAAATTTCTGTTTTTTAAGTCACTCACTATGTGGTATTTGGTTATGGCAGCCCTAGAAAACTAGTATTACACACACACATACACACACACACGTACGTATATACAGATATTTACATAAATGTACATACATATATGTGGTAATGAAAAATTGAAAGCTGAGTTTAATTGGACTTTGTGGCTTTTCTCTGCTGTACTAATTGGAAATGAACCTTTTCTTTAGGATTTCTATTAATTCACTGGGATATTAGCATTCTTTACTTTTTAAATAAACTCAGGATATTGTCTTTTTTTTTTTTTTCCTGACACAAATGCTGAGTTTTAAAGAGAAATCACCCTCATTACCAGGACAAAACAGTTCAAGGAATCATATGGCAGCCTCTGTAGGGCTTTCATAAAATTAATTGGTAATCTCATTATATTCCTTATGGAAAAGACTTTCATTAGTTATTTTTAGAACTCTTAAATGGAGTGGCAATTAACACTCATTTTCACTTCTTTTCATAGTCAACACGTGGGAACCAACGGCTAATTGTCAAAGCTCAAGCATCCTGATATATGGCACCTCAAATCTTAAAATTTCCATAGTCAGACATAGGGATTCCATCACGGAGTGGATGGGGACGAGGGGACACCGGAGTGACTTATCAGATATTGAAAAGGGGGTAGGAGCTCTGTTTGGTTTGGAAAACCAGGCACACCAGTTGTTCTTATTTTTCACTCTCCAGCATCATATTCACAATTTAAAATAACCAACAAGCAGTGTCCATTTTATAATTCACAGTAAAAATGAACCAAGCAGGAATATACCGTGGTAAGTCATTGAACTCAGATTAGGAAATTTAGATTTTTTTATTGCTTAACAGCAAGATGATTTGAAAGGAAAAACATGAAGGGGCCACATTTTCTTGTCCATTGTCCCCCTCTCCCCATTCACCTCTCTGCAAAGTACACTCCCTTTCCAGGCTCTGCAAGTTTCCAGAAGCAACTGCACTCCTTGCTATACACCAGATTCTTTCTTTTATTTTCCTCACTCTCAACTTCCAAAATATTTAACATTTTTCCAAGTCATGCTGGACTTGATTATCGAGTGGATATCAATTGTAAAAGAAGGAATGATGTTTCTGCTGCAGCTTGGAGCTCTATTCATTCATACGGCAGCAAGAGCAGAAAGGATTTTTTTTTTTAGTGTTTAAACCTTTGTGATGCTAAAGTTGATCATGAATTTCAATAATGAGGAAGACAAAATCCCTGCCCCCTAGAAGTTTGCAGTCTATGATATATCATTTTGTTTTACTTACAAAGAATATTTTCATATGTTATTGCCCTTCTTGTATTATACCATTATTCTTCATAATACCAGAAGGGCAATAACATTTCAATATCAAAGGCAGTTTTTAGTAACTTTGAAGGAGAACGATTCCTAATCACATGAATATCTACATAGGGACTGGGAGCTGAGGGCAAGCACAGGTTAAACTGGCACTCTTCTTGTCTGGATTTCCAGCAGATCTGGGCAGATTTTACAACAGAATGAGATTTCAGTAGCTCTTGAAATGATGAGATAGAGACATCTTTTTCCTAGGGCTTGTAATTTTCCAAATATTCTAGCACTTACTTCCATCCTACCCTCTTACTCAAGAGCATGACTTAAGATTATGTGTTTAGCCTATATCTGTCCTTTTCCTAAGGGTTGCGATTTAGGTAACGCACAGTCAAGGACAAACTTGAGATACTGAAAAGTCAACTTTAATCTTCAGGATGTATGAATTGAATATGAGTAGGCAGGTATTAACTGAAATAAAATGATAACATCGTGTCTATAATATTGTTACAACATTTTCCCCACCATGTATCACCTAAATTACTACCAAGTCAAGTATGTGCACAGAATTATCCTAGTGTTCTTTCCAAATGCATTTTGAGTTTTTTCAGGATTTAACATTTTTTTTCTAAGTGCAAAACTATCTTTTGATGTAGCTTACCGTCACTGGGTGAAAAGCAGCAACATAGCCAGAAATATTGTGGAATAAGAATGAAGAAAATAATGCCAATGCAAGCCATCTACAGCCTCACAGTCCAATACAGTAACCACTAGCTACACATGGTTATTTAAATTTAATGTGCTAAAATTAAATGAAATTCAGAATTCCTTTTCTCAGTCACATCAGCCACATTTCAAGTGCTTAATCGCAACCGGCAGCTTGTAGCTACCATATAGGGCAACACAGAATGTGAACATTTCTCTTATTATAGATTCTATTGGATGCTATTGATCTAGAGACATTTTTAAGTTGATGCTGAAAGTATTACTTGATGATTATTTCTGCCAGAGCATCCTGCATTTTCACTAAGTAAAAGATAAAGTAATTCTGAATTTTTGTTTGGTATTTTCTATGCACAAAAACATACTTAAATAACTTGCAATTATTAATTTCCGTAACTACCCTCTATTTTGTAAGAATTATTTAAATAGAAAAAATAACTTTTGGCAGAAAAATAGAACGGAAAAAGAGAGGCTCAAACTTGCCACTAGTGTTGGAGCAGCAGAGGAGGAGGAAAGCTGTTGGTCTCTTCTGTGCAATCAAAGAGGAAAATGAAAAAGGAGAATGGAAGAGAAGATTCTCTTGATAGAACTCTACATGAAAAAGCCCAAGATAAAACTACATTCCCGTAGAGCTAGAGCTAGCAAACTTTGAGGCTTTCTTCTCATTCATGGAGGCACTTTGAGGTTCCTCAGCAATCCATTCATTTTGACTTCCTTTAATAAAATACTTAACAGAAGGGGAAGAGGGTGAAGAAGCAAAATATCCATTTGATACAGACAGTTCCAGCGGATGAAAATGAATTAACATTATCACCTCATGTTTTTTCATCTGTAGAAAGGTTAAAAGCACTGCTTTTAAGCAATCACTTTCAATAACTTTGTCACCATCCTTAGGGTACTTGTAGGAAGAAAGAGAGGAGCAATAACCTCCTTTTTAAAAGCACCAGCTTTATGAATTATCTTAAATAATTTGTTTTTATGCCATTTTGTATCACCATAATTTTTCTTTCCATTCTAACTTTGGTACTCTGGCTTTTCTTCACCTAGCAATTAAAGTCCTTCAGTGAAGCCAAATTATAAGTAAAGCAGCTGTTCAGAGCTGAGATAGAGACAGGAAATTATGGTTTCCTTAGCAATGAGAATTATTTGAATGCTTTCAGAAGCCAGTTTCTTGGCTTCTCCTTTCTCTTCTGTCTGTTCGCCTTGCCATTCCTCACAACCTCATTCACAAATTTATTTTTCTCTTGCTCTTGTACACATTTTTGCTATTTACCTTAGGATATATTTTAAATTTATTTATGTATGGTAATCATCATAATTTGACAATTGTCCTATGTATATATGCAGTGAAACATTACCTTGTAACCCATAAATATGTATAATTATTATGTGTCAGTGACAAGGAAAAAATTAAATTTAAAAAGTGCCCAAAATAAGTAAATAAATTAATTTTTAAATCCCTTTTCTTCAAATACCACCATATTTAAAATCATACATATCATATTTACCATCAATTGACAGTGTTGCTTACCAAGTATACTGACTGAACAGTGGCCTCCAAAATGTTAAGTCCTAATCCCTGGAACCTGGAAATGATGTCACTTTATTTAGAAATTTGGACTATGCAGATACAGTTAACATAAAGATGTTGAGATGCTGTGTTAGATTACCTGGGAGGTCCCTAAATGCTATTACACACATTCTTATAGGAAAGAAAGGGGGATCTCTCTCTCACACACACAGGCATTGTGAAAATGGAAACAGAGATTCGAGTGATGTGGCCACAAGCCAAGGAATGCCAGCAGCCCCCAGAAACTGGAAGAGACAAGGAAGGATCCTCCTCTAAAGCCTCTGGAGGGGGCATGGCCCTGCCAACACCTTCACTTCAGACTTTTGGCCTCCAAATCTGTGAGAGGATAAATTCTTGTTATTTTAATTCACCAAGCCTGTGATAACTTGTTATAATAGCCACAGGAAACTAATACAACAAGAATAATTAAAAAGTGTTAATATCCTTTTCCAAACAAGCATAAAATATAAATGTTATCACATGTCAGAAGTCTAGTGAAAATGAGCACACCATAACTATTAATAATTGGAATTTCTGTTGGGTTGGGAGTTGCAGATATTGTCAGAAAAGTGTATTGCTAATTCTTAAGACTGGAAATCAACCCACACCTCTGCTCTAAAAAAGCAATTATAACCCTAACAATATTCTGTGCTGTAACCAATAATGGTTACCAGCTGTTAAGATATTCCTGCTAATATTAACTGCTGAAATTAGTGACTACTTCGAAAGCAGACATGAAAGAATATTGGCCGTCTTCATTTTCTCTGTAAAATCCTTTCCGTGTCTAAGATGGAGTGAAACCACTTTATCCTTTGTCCCTGGTTAGCAGACAAGCAGTCCTATGTAGGGCAAGCAACTAGAAAAGACAGCCCCTGTGCTGCACTTGATGGAGGAAAGGGCCATGCTGTCCCCTGCCAGCCGGATTGGCTGCTACAGAAGGAACAGCTGTGCAGGAGAGGCTCTCCAGCTGTCAACTGAGAACATGCAATGACTATGTGCAAGTGTCTCTTCAGGCTTGCAAGTCAAGTCAAGTGTTTCCTAAGCATGTGGGATGGAATCTGGGATAAATGAGCCTTTCTAAAGGAAAGGGGGGAAAAAGGATTTTCTGGAAAGGTACTCTGTTACAATTTGGATATAGATCATGTACAAATGAGACCGTGGCAGAGTCTGCTTGAGGGAAATGCAAAACAGAACTTCCTCTCCTAGTGCAGTCTTGCAGGTTGTCCTACTCAAGTGAGTGTCTTAAAGACATCTCCTAAGGGCTGACTGGGGTGTCCAGTGTACTTCCCACCCCACTAGGTTAAGGACTGGGATAAAGTTACAGACTTTATATATACTGTACAAAAGTGTGGCTTGACTATATCACTTGTGAAAGGGGACATGAATATCAAGGGTGGTGGGGGGACAATAAAAATAGAAAAAGCTAAGATGTTTTTCAAGTCCCCTGAATGGGGTCTTAACATAATTCTGCCCAGGGGCGCTCCAGCTCTTCTCTCTACAGACACTCAGCAGAAGAAAATGAAACATCTATAGGGTACTTAATACATGACAAGCACTGTGCTAGGCACTTTATGTCTGTTATTTTTCTAACAAAAACCCTATAGAATATCATTCTCCCACAAGCCATGAGATTTTTCTGTTTTTATAAACAGAGACAGAGACTAAATAACTTTGCTCGAATCACACAGACAGTAAGTGGAGAAATAAAATTTTGTACCCAGTTCTGCATGACCTGAAATTCCACCATTATATCCAACCAGGACTTCTAGGAGAACTGGGTGAACCCCAAAAACCCATCAGATTAATGAGTCTTCCATTTCTTTATAATCAGTCAGAGAGGAGAAATCAACAGTGACCATGGTCTTCAAAACAGATGAGATGAAGAACAGCTTCTGTGCGACTATAAAAGCAGCTTGAATCCTTTAGAAATAGACAGATTTATAAGCCTACTGTTAGGACAAAGTAAGCTGAAAATTCCTCAACTCCAGTTTTCTTCACCCAGCTCCCAATCCCACATATACATATGGGGACTATCCTTCTATTAGGATAGAAATAGAAAACTTTCCTTTGTGGCAGTTGTGTCTTTGTTAATTAAGATGATAAGCCTTTATAATAAAAATCAAGCCAAGAAAGAATGTGTATTTACATAGCAGGGTCAACTACACCATTTTTGCAAGGAAGTTATATTCGCAGAAAGAATGTGCATCCCTCACGTAAACCAGCAGTCTTTAGCAGAAACAAAATTAATTCCTGTATTGACAAAGTATGTTTACCTTTTTGCATTTTAGGAAGGATCGCTGCCATGGAATAACTGAAAGTGAAAAATCAGATGCATTTTTACTCTTTACCCCCGTCCAGTAAAATAGAATTCAAACTACCCCAGCACTTGGAATCAGCAAAAGACTAATCCGAGGAAGATCCCATGATATCTCATACAATGTGGTCAAGAAAGGAGGGGCTGCCATACTGGTTTCATTTGAATGAAGTCAATTTATGTGAAGAATAACAGGAGATGGAAGGTTGTAAAGAAAATAGAACTATAAGAAGAAATTAATGATGAGAAAAAGAGACAATTGCAGGGGCAAATCTTTGTGTTCTCTAGAAGGATGACTATGCTCTTGAAGAGATGGGCAATCACTCATCGTGACAAGAAGGACATCAGGTAGCAGCTAGTTTGGCAGATTTGCTGGAGAAAGAATGTGGAAAGCCTCTTCTGGTTGTCTCTATTTTCTCAGTAAGCTATTAGCTGAGAATAAGGAAGTGAGTATTGAAGAGTTGAGGAAAGAGGAGGACGTGTTGCATAGTTTCTGAGAAAGTTGACTATATAACAATTATCCATATGTTCCTAAAAACATAGCTAAAATAGATAAAACTTTAATGGGAGCTTGACACCTCCAAAATCATTATCAGGATGTATTGGCACATGGCTCTCAGAAACTTCTGGACCAAGCAGACAAAATAGAGAAGGTAAGGAGTGTGATTAATAAGTTTGAGCTAATAGAAATCTAGTCTCCTATATAACCCCTCTTTCCAAAAAAAAAAGAAATAGTAATAATGTACTTTAAGTCAACTACATGATGTCTCAATGAGGCCCAAAGTTATTATCATACATATTGTTCTCTAACCCATTCTAAAAAACTTACAAGTCAATAAGCTCTTCGTATCAAAAAAAATAAGTTAAGAAACTAAAAAAAGAATTCACTCACAAATAACCTGTGGATTAAGGAGAAAATAACAGTATACTGTACAAAATATTTAGAACTGCATGATTATGAAAGTGGTATTTATCAAAAAATAGAGAATACAGAAAAAAAGCAAGAAATGCACAAAGTCATGTAAAGAAATTAAATCTTAATTGTACCATCCAAAACTAATCAATTAACATGTGTTGTGTAATCTTTCAGGCTATCTACACTACTGCAAGGCAAGTTCCTTCATTCTTAGGAATGTGTTTGCCAGGCTGAACATTCAGGTCTAGTGGATAAAGTGCTTTACACAGAGCGTCCTCCAAAACACAGGTAAGTTTTTTCCTAAGGAGAATTTCGTGAAGCAAAAGATTTTTTATTTCACTACTTAATGAAGTATAATAGTTTTAATTAAAATTTCTATTTAAGGTCATGCTTACAATGAACATTCTTTCTATTTACAACATTTTTTATTCTTCTGAAGTTCAGTATGGCTTAAGATGTGAGATGTGTTTCTAACTTGATTGATTAGCATGCCAATTTATTTTCAAAAACATTCCCCAGTTATCACGTATTAAAGAATCACTCTTTTCCTCTAAGGACCCAAAGGATTGTGTTTTCTAATCTATTTATCTGTGTTTAAATTAACCCTTGCTGCATAAGAAAACACCACAAAGCCCAGTGACCCAAACACTAGAATTCAGTCTTACTTGGGAGCCTGAAAGTCAGAGTGCTTTCTGGTAACTGTGAGCTCAATCACATACCTACAGCTAGCTTCAAAGTGGGTGGAAAACTCTAGCATCTTGGGTGAGTTCTTTCATGTACTGGGGGTCAGATGACCCTAGAATAGCCTAGGATGGCTTTGGTTGGAACCAAAGAGAAAAAAGAGAGCAAGGATACAAAAGGATAAGTCCTAATGTGTAAGAATCCCTCAAGTCTATGTTATATCATACTGACTCACTTCGTCTTGGCCCAAGCAAGACACATGACTGAGCCAAGTCAGGATGGAAGGGGACTGCTAAGTTATAGTGCAAAATACAATGGAATACAGGGAGGCCATCAACATAAGTCATTGGTAAAATTAGTCGACCATGATCTGTGTTCAGGGATGAAAGCTCTATAAAGGAGTTTAATATAAGGTAGAAATAGTCAACCTAGCAGAAAAAATCTTTTTTAAATCTTATTCCTGTGAAATTTATGAAGTAGATTTTATTGTGAATGCTGTATCTTTTTTATTCTGCTTTTCAACTGTTTAATGATGACTCTTCTCATTTATGTATTTCTTTTTCAATCAAACAAATATTATTTGATTTGGCCATTTTATACTTTTCATCTATGTAATGACGTGGTCTGAAAATAACAGTACCTATTCTCACGTTTTCTACTACTTATGGTTTTGTGTCTAATTCAATGTGCTATAACTTATAAAACAATTTCTTGTTCCAAAATAGATTGTAGATGTTTCTAATTTTTTAAAATGTAATATAAAGTTAGCTATTAATTAAAGATATTTCTTATAAAATGAAAATATTTTCATTCTATTTTATAATCTAGAATGAAGTTGCATTTTATAAAACTTGATATTGATCAAGATGATCAAAAAGTCTCCCTTGGATATGAATATGAAAAACTATGTTAATAAGATTCTTATTGATGAAGTCCTGAAAAAAATTCAGTAGCACTATTTAATTATTTTTGTGGCATTTGGCTTTATTCACTCATATTTAATATTTTTAATATTTTTGTCTATATTTATAAGTGAAATATCTCTGTAATATGATGTATGTGTGGAGAAAACTACAGAAGTTTTGCTGTCGAGTTGGATTGGGAAGACATCTATGTCCCCAAGGAGCTTAAATAATATATAAATAACCTGTTTCTGTAAAATTTGATGGATATCACCTGTCACACCTCTTCAGCTTGGTTTTCATTATCAGAAGCCCAATCTAAACTAGATAAAGCACAAACACATAATACATACATTTGTATTGGCTTACAGAACTGACAAGTCCAAAATTACATAATTGACTTTGAACTCTTCTGGCTTCAAGTGCTCGAATGTAGTCTTGCAGCCTCTATACCATTCTTCACTACTCAGCTCTGCCTTCTTTTGTGATTACTTTATTCTTAGGCAGACGTACTTCATGTAGTAGAAAAAAACATGGTCAAGAGAAGCTCCAGGCTTTCTGATACCTACAGAGAAAAAAAAAAAAAAAATGACCCTTTCTCACTCCACGTCTATACATGTAGTAATAACCTTGGCTGAACTTGTTTGAATGATAACAATCACCTGGGCCGTCCTGGAAAAGCAGGTGAAGAAATAGGATTGAATGCACCCAAGTCACAAACCTACCTGTGGACAGGACGTTTAGTGCATTGTGAAACCTTCTTAACAAGTCATCTTCTACACTGTCCTTGGTGAAAATTTTACTTTCCACCCTATCAATGATTATATCTGTATTGTAAGTATTCCTTGTTTTATCCTAGGCCGTTGGATTTTTTTAGAAGAAAAAAAATGAACCTGTGTAATTAGGGAAGAACAAATTACTATAGTAAAAGTAATATGAAAAACTAAGAAGTTAGAATACATAAACAGAGAGAGGATAATCAAACACATTTTAATTAATAATTGTTAGCATCCTCGTTACTCAGCTAATTCTATTAAATCTCATATCTATAAAGCATCATGAATATTTTATATTAGACTATTATATTTTGTATTATCCTCAAGAATAATCAGAATACTAGAAAATGTATTTCACTTCATAATTGTTTACACCATGATAATTCATATGAATATGTATTCAACAAAATAAAGTTACAGACTTAGAATCTAACTTTCTGATTTCCTAACCTGCAATAATCATTTAAGCCCAACAACTGAAAAAAGAAATCTTTCGATGTTGCTATTTTCTTTTGTAAAATAAATAAATAAATATGTCAATAGTGCACATATAACTATCTTAAGTACACTAACTTCAAAACTATATAGTCTATAGCTTGTGTCTTGGCAATCCAATTTTAACATATTTCTACATAACTGAGTTTATCCTAAATCTAATCTTCTATAGTTTCCTATCCTTGATAAGAATTCCCTAATGAATATTCATTTTCAAATACAGCAATTGTTTGTTTTGTTTTGTTTTTTAACATAAACTGAATGTTGGAAATAGTCTCAAGAGAAACTAGCTCCATGGTCACTTAATTAATTTTAATTGGTCAGGGATTCAGGACTAATTACTAGTACTTTCAATTACCTTTGAATTTCTATATTTCAGCACTTTTTTCATGATTACTTGGTAACTAGCTCAGATTCTTTTTTTTTCTTTTTTTTTTTTTATTATACTTTAAGTTCTAGGGTACATGTGCATAACGTGCAGGTTTGTTACATATG